>NW_010311447.1:18327-76793 GCF_000700745.2 Antrostomus carolinensis
GGCTGGTTTTGCTGAAGTCAGCAGATCATCATACAATGTCTTGGTTTTACATGAGATTTTTGGAGTCAGTTTAGGATGGTGAAACTAGACACTTCAGTACGTAGGCACCAAAGTAGACTCACACCCCCTTTTTGTGTCACCAAGTGCTGCTATGTCTAGATGAGAGAAACTGGATGAACTTCCCATCTCAGCCAAAGCCCAGCTCTACCCCAGACTGAATCGCTGGCTTGCACCGGCCACAGCACCAACCAGCCTTGTCCATTTCTCAGCTTTCCAGGAAGGGGGCTTTGTGGGGCAAACGTGGCCCAACAGGCTTCTTGCCTGCAAGCCTGGGGCAGGGTAACCCAGCCTGGTGGTCGGTGCTGGGCAGAGGCAGGCCCAGGAACACCCTCAGATGCTTTCCCCATCCCTGCAACAGCGGTGGCCCAAGCTGTATGTAGTGCGGAGCAGATGTAGTCGGCAAAGCCTGGGTTGGTAAAACCTGCTGAGCAAACACAGCCACAGGTCCCGCCCGTGTCCCTTGAAGGCAAGCTGCCTCTCTGATCTCTTGCCGCCTGCACACACAGGGCGTGCGCCGGGCCAGTAACAGACGGGAGGCAATGCAAAGAGCCCGCCATCGCCCGCAGCTGGCTGCCATTTTGTCACGACTGGTGGTGCATGGGGGATATGAATTGGTTGTTGGGCACCTGCTCCCACAAAGACCAGACCAGCTATTTGAACACTCTTGTTTGAGAGTTGCTCTTGCTCACTCCTGGTGCACGTGTCCACGTTCAAGAAGGCTGCCGGGTCCCAGGGAGCACCAGAGAGACTGAGCTCAGGACATGGCACATGGGAAAAGACAGACTGTGAGCTGTAGCGAGGAAGAGTCACGGGCAGCTTGCAGAGGAAGAAAGACTGGCTCAGAGGCCCTGATGGGGAATCTGGTCCTTAGCCGTGAAGCAGAGATGCCAGCACACCTCCACTTTGGGTGACGAGGACCTTGCAGAGGCCTTTCTTTGAGGCACAGGCCCACGGTTTTTATGCCACACATCACAGCAGGCAGAGAGGGCAGATTCAGCTCCTGGCTGAGCGTGGCCCGGGGAGTCAAGGAAAAGACTTCTCTCAGAAAAGTGCTATCCTACCCAAACTTGAACTATATCCCATAATGATGGATTTCAAATAAAGGACAGCCCATTTAGCATGTAGCTGAGGAGCCTGTATCAAATTCCCAAGCTTCTTCTGCTCCCTGACAATGAGAAAATCAGTTTTAATATATCTTATATATCAAGTTTGTGACCTCCTTAGAGAAAATTATTCTCGTTTTACCATCCGTGGCTGAAATGTCTTTAGCATTGTGTGAGCAGTATTGAGGACAGAGCTGTCTCCATCACATTAAACTCCACTTTACAGTGTTTCTTTTGCTCTTTTCTGCCCACATCTTGCCTTTGCTCATGGGCCCTTTCCTGGTTGTTGGCTACTGTAGGGATAGCACAGGCAGGAGGAGCAGCTGATTGCAGAAGAGTGGCAAGACATGGGCTATGCACTTGGAAACTTTGGTTAAATGTGTAGTTTCTGGTGTATAAATGCCATTACAGTTGACAGTAAACAAGTGGGATTGTTGCTTCAGTCATTGTTATTGTTATTATCTCAGTAGCACCTGGAGGATTCATCTCAAGTCCTGGGCCTTTTGAATTAGGGAGAGAGGTTCAGGGAGTATGATACAAGAGGTTCTAGTATGAGTAATATGCCTAGTGCACAGAAATTTGTAGCACTTAGATGTATAAAGATATATATGCACATATTTTTAAATGTATATGTATTTTACACAACTGTGTATATGTATACACACATGTATGGATGTCTCCTACAGCCTTCTAGGAAGCAGCACTGTGTTCCCAGTGCCTGGTACAGTGAACATGTTTTCAGTGTTCCTATTCCATTTACAGCCAGAAGCAGGCATCCTGTGGACTCCCTAAACTTTGGGGTTCTCATGACCAGTCTACTCATATCTGATTGTGCATCCAAAGGCTGGCAGTAGCTGATCTCTGCTTTGGGCCTCTTTTCTGCCTGAGCAGGGAGCTTGTCCTGGGCTACAGCCTGCCCCAAGCACCACAGTGATGTCTTTGACCGCAGTGATGTCTTTGAACCATCTCGTAAGCAATGAGCCTATGTTTCAGGCTGAAGAGGCAGGCAGCACAGAATAGATATTATCACACCCTCTGTAGAAAACTCCTGGGAGAGCTGGGTGAAAGCCTTGAAGCTTTCACCCAACAAGCTTTGACCCCTTTGGAAAGGCTGCCTCTTCCCTCTTTACTTCCACCTCTCTCAGCAAAAAAGCCAGCCTGCCCAAGTCCTCTGGCATCAGGGCACTGCATCACTCCTCCGCAGCTGCTGCATGATGGCCTGGCAGGGTCAGTAGGTGATCAGGGCCAAGAGGAAACCCAGCACCTTTGCACATTGGAGCCCTTTACAATGACTTTTGTTGCTGATGGCGCATGTTTGGTTGTACTTGTTAAATCTTGTTAAACAGGAAACAGGTTTCGAGGCGAGAGGGTCCCTTAGAGTTCAAGCTCCTGCTTTCAGATGTTCTTACAAGATGCACAATTGGCACCAGCTTACAGGAAATATTTAATTGGAGTCGGAAGGCGCTGGCTCCACCGACCTCGTATTACATTCCTCTGCATGCTCCTTTCACAATGATTTTCACCTATAGCTTCAATCAGTGATTTATTTATACCAGCTAATGGCGAGTTCAGTAGTGTTGAGGGGACGAGCAGAC
This sequence comes from Antrostomus carolinensis, assembly GCF_000700745.2. Taxonomy (NCBI): domain Eukaryota; kingdom Metazoa; phylum Chordata; class Aves; order Caprimulgiformes; family Caprimulgidae; genus Antrostomus; species Antrostomus carolinensis. Next base: position 21,086 of record NW_010311447.1, read on the forward strand.
CACGGAGATGCAATGAGCAAAAGGAAGAAGCAAGGAGCAAGGAACAGTCTTACGAAGCAGAAGGGGCTGCTGCAAACCCAAGAGTGACATATTTATGAGTCCAGTATCGGTTGCCTGCACTGATAAGCCACGGTCATTAAAGGAAGGAAAAGTCACCTTTGTGTATATAAAATATACAAGATTCATAGTCTGAAAAGACTCGACAGGAAAACATTAGGTAAATAAAGGATATCCCATAAAGCATAATGTGAAAATTAAATTACCTCATAAGGGAGGAAGGCTGTCTGTCCCAGCAGTGAAAGTGAGGAAGAATGTAATTCCTCTATTCTATCCCAAAGCTGATTTGGCTTTGGGGTTTTGGGTGGCTCTAGACACATTGTTACAGATGTCTATAAAAAAAGCATTAAAATTCATTTCTTTGTACTGGATATGCTGCAGCTTTCCACACAATTTCACTGTATGCTCACAAGGTGGTGAGAAGCATCCTGCTGCTCATGGTGGCCAAATAACAGAAGTGCAATTTCAGGGGCAAAATGGACTTTCAATTTCATTTCCAGTTTTAAGGTGTCACTAGATTTTCTTTTCAATTGATTTTGGGAGTCGTACTAGTGAAACACTTGGAAAAGCTTTCTTCCCTCCATCTTCTCATGATTTCTTTTTTTTTTTCTTTTTTTTTGGTAAGTGAAACACATCCAGGATCCACTTATTTTTGCTTTAGCTGGTCAATAGGCCTCCAAAGCTGAAGAAATGTTGAAATATTAGGGAGAGGCAAAAAGAAACAAATTGAAAGAGTTCACTTATTACACTATACAGCAAAAGAGATAATGGGAAGAAAAGCGAAAGGGGAAAATAAAAAGATCATTCAGCATTTCAAAGTTTTATCATTAAAAAGTTTTATAATAAAAAAAGTTTGGTTTTTTTGGAAATGATAAGTGGTCTGCTAGTGATTGTCCCTGTAGAAGGCATGCACAGCCCCTGCCTTGCATACAGGAGGCTAACCAGCCAGTCCCTGTGGACACAGCCCTCAGACCTGCCAAAGCTGTTAATTGAAAGCTTCATTGATGCCCAGGGTCTTTGCACAGTGCTTTTGTTGGAGAGGAAATGATTTGACCTGAATCAAGCCAGTCTCCTTTTTTATTTCAAACTTTGGTCCTGGAGACATGATCCCCACAGTGGTTAGGTAGGTACAAATAACAGCTTTTAGCCACTAATAAGGTCAGATTTTTTTTTTCTTTCCCGAGCAGAAACATCAATTTGAAAACGTGGCTGTCTACTTTGGTGGTCTGCATGCAAAAAGGCTGGGGGAAGCCACTTCCCCAATGTGCTGTGGGATTTTGGAAGGATAACTTAAGCAAAGAGCTCAGCAGCAGTTCTTTGGGTCTCTGTTCCCAGGGACATGTGCCACAGTTGCTGATCCAGCTGAAAAACATATTTGACTTCTCTGGTGCATCACACAATCAAATCAAGCTGCTCTGGTGCTCAGGAAAGAGAGAGGCACTTATTCAGCACAGCCTGCTTTTGCTCTGGAGTTTGCACCAGCACCTCTTCCCACCCACTCTTCTGCTCCAGATCTTTGCACGTCTGGGTCACGTCACTGCTACATCTCATTCTGTCTGTGAAGCCTTTTGCTCCTCAGGAGATGGCATTTTCCTCTCCAGGGCATCTCCAGCCCTTCAGGCCTCTTCAACAGGCAAATATACTGAGCATTAGTATGGGCGACCACGGAGCAACAGAAGGGAAGAAAGAAAGAAAGCATTAAACCTATCCTGGGCAAACTGAGCTGAATCAATTAGGGTTAAACTTAGTTATTTTTCCAGACCAGGAATTTAATGGCATCACTTTTTCATATCAACACAGCCATTAAAGGGTCATCATGAACAGTTCTTATCCCATTTTTAAAACCTCCACATTATAGACCCATGGTGTCAAACTCAGAAGTTTATTTTTCAATTCAAAACAAACACAAGGCTTGGCTTTCTGCTCATGACAATCAGCGTTGCTCCAGTGGCCCCCATTGACCTGACTTTTACCAGACAGGGCCCTCACTCTTCTGGAGCTGCCTTTTCCTTTCAGGTGCATGGGAGGAGGTCCCCTATTTTTATCTCACAGCTTCAAATTGAAAGGTGCCTCTGAACAAGGCAGTTGATATCACAGCCAGATTTATGCCTAGGAAACTGTGACTAAAGGAACAGTAAAACACTGATTTGTCACCTCTGGAAACACAGTTTAGTTCAACCCTCTAATTTTTACCCACAGTCCTTGGGGTCATTTCTTTATTTGTAAGGAGTTTACTTTCAAAACTCTGCATGTGGACCCCCATTAGATAAATAAGGTGTGATCCAGAAGCGAGAAATGGGAGATCAGTTTTGCGATAAGCTGCTAGACAAAGCAGTTTAATTTAATTTGATTTTAGATTTTTCTTTTATTCCCTCTTTTGCCCTTTGCTGTTGTCTCTCATCTCCCTCCCTAATGAAAAACTAGTCCACATCACTAAACCTTTGCACATAATTCAGAGCAATTTGTTAATGTTGGCAATGGCTGTGCAGTGGGGGCCCAGGAACAGGCCAGCATAGAAGCAGTAATACCTCCCACTCTTCAGGAGCATGATTTTTGCCTGATTACAGAAGGGGTCATTGGTAGGACAATGCAGAGAAGGTCATATACAATTGCCTGCACACAAATTCTATGTGCTGCATGATCCTCGCAGGAGCTACTTTACCCAGGAGTATCTGTCAGGAGAAATCGGTGCTGTGATATCAACACCGCAGATGTGGTAGGACATTAAAAAAATTAATATATATTCATAATCACCAGAATACAATGAAAGTGTTTGAGCATTTTATATAGTCCTGGGCCCAGAGGATAGTTTAAAATACATAAATTCCTCTAGAAACAATGATATAATAAATCCACTAGGCCTAAGGTCCTTCCAAAGGCAAGACTATAAGCATAGTCTCCAAATACTTGAGGAGGCTGTAATATTAAGGGTCATATATGGTCTTAAAAAGAAATGAGAAAGGACTACACATGTTTTTTCCCTTGATCCTCATCTGCCTGTCCTTTATGAACACTGAGCAGTGCAAAGAGGGAGACTTCCCACGGCATGGTTATTTTGCAGGTGCCCATCATAAAATAATTAGCTGTGAGTCAAGCTGCAGGGAAAGAAGGATTTTCAGAGTCCTGTCTGGAAATGGAGAGCTCAGCTGTCCTCTGCCTGCAAAAAGCTTCAGGGGTTGTCTAAGAGCATGTAGCACTACATGGATGGGGCATCTACTTTTCTTCTTGCCAGAAAGTTCATGAAGGCTGAGGGAGGAGGAACAGCAGCTCCTAGGAAAAAAAAATAAACTCATTCTAGGACATGCTGCTTTCTCCAGTTTGGTGACGTCTTTCTCAGCTTCCCTTCGTCTATGCACTTATGAGCATATAGTTTCAAACATGCCTTTCTCATTATAGCCACCTTCCTTGAGAGCCCTGGCCCAATTTAGCCCCTTTCAGATACTAAGACATGGAGGGAGGAAGCAGAGGGAATATGATTTCTATGCATACTCTGGTCTCTCGTTGCCAATTGTTAGTCTTTGTGGATGTTGGTACTTGAGCTTGGAAAGCTTGGGGCTCAATGGAAGAGCATCAAATGGAAGGTAAAAAACAAGTCAGCAGAGCAACTGGAGGGCAACTGCGGTTTACCTGGGCTGTAACATCTGGGCTCAGCCACACTGTGTGCCTGTGCTTTCCAATTTCAAAGTTGTCTTATTTGTTTCTGTGGGGATTTGGGGGAAGTTTGTTATTTGCTGTTGGTTTTGTGTTTTTGTTTTGCTTTTTAACAAAGCACCTTTAGAAAGAGTATGCTTTCCAAAAAGGTATTGTTTGAGGTAATAATACAAGAGGGAAAATGAGGGATGTGGGGGAAGGCAAGTGAGAAGCAAAGCAGAAAGAAAACCTCCTCAGTTGCTCTCAGTAGAAAAACACTGGGTCTATAAGGTGTGATGGGTTAAAAAAGAGATAACTTCCTGGAATTTTTCAGATGCATTTCATGGAAGACTATTTATTCTGGGAAAAAAAGAAACCCTCTGTTTTTTCTTGAAGTGCTATTTTATCATTTGAAACCATGGGAAACACAAGTAAGGCAGAATACCAAACTCCTAGAGCTCTCATGCATGAAGCAGAAAGAGCTATGGCAAATGTGGTTTTGGCTACGACTACACTAGTGACCAAAATAAAGGCCACAATGATACTTTCCCTGAGAGAGTTAGAGGAGCCTTGAATAAAAGCCCCTGATTGCCCAGCATTGTCCATTTCTGAGGAGGCAAAGTCAACTGGAAGAGGAAAGCAACATAACATGGACTTGGGGAAAGGAAAGTGATTTCGGCTGCTTGGCTGCAAATGTGACAGGAGGCAGAAAAGGGAAGGTGAGGGAGCTAGAAGAAAGACCAGGGTGCAGAAGAGCCGTGTCTCATGGCATTGGTCTGCAGGCACAAGAGCAGATTTCCTGCCTTGTATGCTGCCACCACTTTGGCACGTTTTGGGAAGGGTGAGATCATAAAAGGTGGCTGTGCTGGTGATGGGCACTGCCTACATTGGTCATCTGTGGGGGAGAACAAAGGAAAGCAAGTCTGCTATCTTTGGCACTAAGCAGAAAGACCAACTTAATACCTTTTTCCCCATCCCTTTTAAGATGCCCAGTGAAACTATCACAATTTGACTTGGTCAGTCTATGATTAATGTTAATATGTGGATGCCTCAAATAGTGTGTAAGGTTCAGATAGCCCTGCTAGTTACCAATTAATTGTTTGAAGGTAACAACAAATCACGAGAGAACTATGTTAAATTAAAATTATTAGTTTTGCTTACATAATTCACATTAGTGGCATCTTACTGGGCAGAAAAAGTTAACCCAGGCAGCTTGCAGTAATAAACTTCACAAAATGGTGGCATTCACCTTGGTTTGGATCATTCACAAAAGCCTGGGTACCTAATAAAATCATGTGAAGGGAGGATTTTGTAGCGTACCTCTCTACCTGTTTAATACTTGCTGTAACACTGAGCTTCTACGGAGTCCCACAAAAATAAAGGAGCCAGTCATATACTTAAAAGTCAGACACAGCTACTTGTCTTTCTGGATCAAGACCAAATCTCTTGTGTCTCCAAAATGGAACTAACAATCCACCACAAGTTCTCATGTGATTTTCAGTATTTCCTGTTTCAAGTCAGGCTACAAATCTTGCCCAAACACTTCACAGTGCTACATCTTGCAAGCCAGTTCTGTTCAGACCCAGCAATGACATCCATTCCTTAAAATGGAAAACAGTTCATATGAGATAGCTGTGTACATTCAAACTTCAAGTTTCACTGTGAGGTTGGTTCCAGTTTGGGCTTACAGACTGACTCTGCTTACTTACTTATTTTTATGCTATAGTTGCTTGCCTCCTCTTAACATGCCTTCTGTCACGCTTGTCCTTCACTGCTCTTGCCCAGCATTTCCAGATCTGCAAAATCCACACCTTTTACTTTACTTATTTCTCTGGAAAGAATGAGCCCCTCCTCCCGCCTCCCCCTTATCCCTGTGTAAGTAACATCCATCACTGTATCAGCACCTGTCTGAGCAGCGCTAGGGAAGGGTCAAGGTATTATTTCCTACCCTTGACAGGTGTTATAACAACTCTGAACCACCCCAACTTATAAAAGTTTCCATTCTGCAAACTGCTGCTTGTACTTTTCTTCCTGCTATTCCATCCTCCCCAGAGGCTTCTCAGCTCTGCTCGTGCCAAGGCAAAAAGCCAGTCGCACTTCCACGAATGCAAAAGTGAAAGACAGAGTTTCCCCGTATTTCACAGTCTCAAGGAGAGCCAGTGCACATGAGTGCAGCCTCAGGGGTCTTCTGCGATGGTCAAGGCTGGCATTGCCCCTCCTGGGTCAGGCTCTGTCTGAGGCACCATGCTGGGAAACCTCCTGCCAGGCAGGGTCATGCTTGGGTTGAAATAGGAGACCTAGAGGAGCAAAATAACCACAGAGAGACACAGAAATGCATCTCAGACACCAAATAGTTAGTCCCTGTCCATGGAGGAGGTCAAACCATGCATGTGCTTACATAGCTTACCTGCACAAGCAACATGATAATCAGACACAGGAAACCAGGACAAGGATGGGGCCTGACTGTAGTAGGCACTGGGCAGATAACACAGCATTTGAACTCTTGAGATGCCAATTTGGTTGCAGCAGGTAAAAAAGCCGGAGGAGATAACAAAACACCAGTGCTGAGTAGAAGCAGCAGTGCAGGCACCCACAGCACAAGCGCTTCGGAGTCCTCTTCAGAGAGATGCTAGATCCTCTTCTTCTCTCTGCTTCCTCACTCTCCTTTTCTGCCCCCCGTGAAGGAGCACTCACATGCACATTCATACCTGCTGTACCTGCATAGGCCTTCTGCACTCTCCATCCTGTAATATCCAGAGAGTGAGAACAGTTTAAGGAACAAATGACCTATTAAAGCCATGCAATGTGTGAGAAATGTGAAATTTTGGAAGATGGATTATTGGCCATGCAAAAAAAAATCTGGGTCAAGTTAGCTGACTTCTTTATGGGAAATAGGCATCCTTGCAAGATGACCTGTTTCATCCTAGCATAAGTGTCCAGACTAACCTAGGTTAAATCACTCCTTGCCATTAAACCTCTCTGGCTATCAATTAATCTGGACAATTAGCTAAAATTGAACGTCTAATTTTCAATTAAGTGGGATGAATCCCCTCCCTTGTGTCCCAGCTTTTTAGATGTGGTTCAAAATTCTCATCTTGTACAAGACGCATTTCCCATTAGCTTGCAGTTCAGAGAGACAACACAGCAGGTCGTTCATCCAAGGAAAAGAGAAGCTCCTTCGAGAAGCTGCTTTTCAGAACTCCTGACTCTCCACCTCGTGTACACCCTTCCCTTTAGCAATGACATATTCCAGCTTAATGCAAATCAAACAATTACTGCTGAGCCCACCAGTGTCCAGGCACAAAGATTATGCCTGATCTTCTCTGAGTCACTCCAGGAAATGTGAGGAAATTTGTATATCCAGATAACAGTGCAGGGAGAGGACATAAGAGAAGGCTACAGGGGAGGGGAGAAACTTTGTTTTTATTAGAACAATTATTGTTGTTGTTATTATTATATATTAGTCAGTATATTCCATTTTGCATGGGTTTGATTGTTTTGGTTTGTTTTTTTCCCCACGAAGAAGCACTGTTCTTAAGGAATAACTACATCTTCTTGTATTCAGTTGCTGATAATTGCTGTGGAAAAAATGCAGACTTCCAGCCCCTGAAGCACCTGAATAGTCAACGACTGACTGGATGTGCTCAGAGGTAGATTGACAACATTTCTGGGATCCTGAGGCAGGCAAGCCAGTGGAGAGGACCACAGCACAGTGCTAAGCATTAGTTGTTTCTACTCTCTGCTTGGACTCTTGCAGACTGAGAGGTGGAATAAGAGACGTCACGGCAGCCTTTGACCATCAGAGTCATCCCCCAAGCAGAGGAATCCTTGCAAAGACTGCCTTTAAAAAAAAAAATCTAATTCATTCCTTAGTATTATGATTAATTGTTTAGCTTAGTTTGGCTATAAATCACAAAGCAAGTTCAGGGATTTATCCAGCAGAGACATGCACAGCTTCTTTGACACACCACTGGCACCAAATCTCCTGATGCACTAGCAAAAGTACTTTCAGTAAAACCCAGAAAAAGAAACTGCAAAAACAAACAAGAGCAATAAAATAGTACCCTACACAGAGGATAAAGAAAAGGCTAAAGTCAGCATTTTATCTGATAGTCTGTCTTCAGGAAATGCCTGTGAAAACAGTTTTGGAAAGTAATAGCTGATCTGGCTGCAGATATTCCTTGAAATAAGAAAGGTGCAAAAACCTGGTGCAGTATTTATTTTTTTTTTAAGAAAAGAAAATAGTTCTCACCAGAAACACCTTATTATGGGTGAAGTATTAGAAGATACAAAGCTGCCAGGAGAAGGAGTCATATCCTTGTAAGAGCAAAAGGAAATAGCTCTGCATTAAAAATGAGTGAATGGAAAGGGATAGACAAACACAGAGGAGGCTGCTACAGTGATGAAGTGTTTACCTAGCTAGGAGCTCTCTGAATCTCTGAGTGCCATCACCACGGTTTTCCTCATTCTTGGAATTTTTTTTTTTTTAATTGACAGGCAATTGCACCCATGAAAATCTAAACCCTGGCCTGCTTTGCTGCATACCTTCTCTTCTTCACTCACCTAATGGCATGCATTCTGCAGGAGAGAGAAACAGACAGAGAGCTGGCACGTGTCGTACTCCCATTAAAGACAAGAAATATAGCTGCAAAGGTCTTTTTGCTGTTATAACATTCTGACTAACGACTCCAGTTAAGCAAGGTACTGTAAGTGTTGCTCCTGAATGTGAGCTCCCCTTGTGTCCTCACTTTCACACTTATTCAGAACACACATGCCTCTTGCAACAGCAGTGGAATTAATCTCATTGTGTCAATACCTTTTCCTGGGCACAGAAGTTTTGTGCAAGGCAGAGAAGCCCCACATCTGCAATGCAAATGATATCCTGATGCAAATGATGTCACCAGAAAACGAACGCATAGCACATGGAGCCCCTGGCAGATGTACTGTCCTGAAACCTGGTAGCAGCATAAATAACACTAACTTCACTGTCACTCCTCAAAGTCCTGGGGCAACACTCTTGTGGGGGCATATTTAACTGAGGGGGATGCTTCCCAGACTGACACATAAGTGGGTATGCATCATCTTCAGCATATGGTCTATTCTCCATTTCTTTAAAGACAGTGGAAGGCTGCTGAGGACTGGCGGCAGAAAGCTGCCCCAGTGCCTGGAGGTGGAGGAGCACTTACTTAGTGGGGGGATGGCTGGAGGACACTGCACCTCCTGGTCTGCTTGGCTGAAATGGCAGCTCAAACCCGCATGCTTCCCTCAGTCATGGTTTATGGTTTCTTGGGAGGAGGGGTTCTCGAGGGGAAACGGGGGAACCGATGGTATAAAAAAAGCAGTAATTCAAATGTCGGCTTTTCTGGCCAGCATGAGCATTCGTAGAAGCAGCTTCCAGATTTCCTGGGCTGTCAGGCAGTGGGACAGCTCGTACTGAGCTGGGCAATATTGGGATCGGGCAGGCGGTGTAGTGAAGGCAGGAGATCAGACACCTGACGGACAATACTGGGGTTGGGATCAGAGGACGCTGACTAAAGTGGGTGTTTGGGGGATGTAGGAGCATGTGCATTTCAAGCAGCTGTGGCCAGCTGTCAGTCTCCTGTTGTCACTACTGGGTTGCAGGTGAAGGAACCTGGAGCAGTGCTTAGTAGCTTAGGGAAAAACAGAGACTCTCAATAGGGTCCTTAGACCTGGGGGACTCCTTCCCAGAGCCCCTGAAAGTGTCTGGTATATTAAAAAATAGTAAGCTCAGGTACTGGGTGCAGCATGGCTGGAATTGTATGATAGAAATCAAGTGGCAGCCTGCCATTCAACCCAACCATTGATCCAGTGCCAGGATCAATCGACTGATGCAGATCCTGATCTGATATGGTTGTTAATAGCATGGAAATGGAAGGGAACCATCCTAAACAATAACAGCAAAATGAATATCTCTTTAGAAATTGCCTAAGCAAACAGACACAATAACCTAATCCAACCAAAAATAAAAAATGATGTCTCTGAACAGCAGCAAGTGGAAGATAAGAACTAGTCTTTTATCGAGTCCAGAGGCCTCCTGGACAGAAGGAAAAACAAGTGGAAGATCAAATGGATTGTGGGTCAAGTAAAGCACTAGGCAAAGAGGTTTGAAGCCAAACCACAGGACACATTTGTCAAGCTCTTAAAAAAATAGAAATGCAGGATCAAAGCAGAAGCACTTTGCAAATATTAACATTTGTCACCTACTTTTACTTTTGATGTACTTCATTTTGAAGACATTTCTCCCTTTTCTCTCTTTTTTTTTAAACAGGATAATCTAATCTTTCAGTACACACACTTGCCTCTTTCAAAAGAAACACAATGACAATATTACTGAAACATGGAAGACTTTAATAAGAACAGATTAAAAGAACCAACATATGGAAAACAAATAACAAAAATATATTAAGCAGCAGTCCAGGGAAATGTTGTTGACGCTGTTGTCAAATGTTTTAATAGAAAGGTTTTGGTAGTTTTCCCAACAAAATATAAATGAAACAATAACTCTTTGTATTGCTTCACATTCAAGTGGAGGAAGAGCATTCCCGTAGCAGTTGAGTCAGCAACGACATAATTAAAGAAAATCACATTAGCACCAAATGGATCGCATTCAGTACTGATGTGCACGTATTGTTTTGGAGATGCTATCCCATTGATTAACAGAATCAAAATATGGATTTAAAAAAAAAATTTAAAAGCTTGAAACCTTTTTCTGGAGCATTTTCAGCTGTACGTTTGTCCCTGCTACACCAGCTCTGCAGCTCATGTCCTTCGGATGAAGATGGTGAGACACATCCTAACTCAATGGTGGGCTGATGTTCCTGAAAGACTGGGTGACAGTTTTGTTTCCTTCCTGTCTTCAGTCAGAAAGTTTTTGTGTCTTCACTGACACCATGAACCGTGGGACTGCAGAGGGAAGAAGCATTTGAGGAACTTCAGCATGTGTCGAGAGCGACCTTCTGCATGCTGAAGAGATTTACAGCTCTGCGGCGGAGGTACTGCTTTGCACGACGCAAGATATATAACAACAACAATACCTCAGGCTGAATTTAGGAAATTTGTTAATTGTCAAGTGTGGTAAATCATCTTTAAAGCAAACACTCTTAAAAGCAGAGAGATAAAGTTCATTCCCCCGCGACAAGGCAGTAGCGAGGAATACGTGATGCTGTGGGCAGGGTTTCAAAGCAGCCTGGTCACGTTGGGCGAGGTACTGCCGCCTGCTCCCGACAGGATTTCTGAGACTGCTGGCACCAGGGTGACAGGCCGGTAATCGTTAACAGGGGAAGTCTGTCTGGTGCCTGCTCTTTGTTCCAGCCCCACTTTCATATTTGAGAACCCTTATGGTATACTTTCTATTCACAGCAACATTTTAGCCTGTCGCAAGTGTGGCCCTGGTGATTATAGTTAGGCAAATACAGCAAGAACCCACACATGCTTGAGCCCTTCAAAGTTTCTTTTTTTTTTTTTGCCCCCTCAGTTTCCACTTGTTAATATTTTACTGAGTCTGTAGTTTGAACAAGTACTTCCCAAATATATTTCAGCTTTCAAAAAAAAAAGAAAAAAAAAAAAGCCACCGAACCTTTACGGTGCTCAGAGCATTTATGGCTGAAACTTGTTCTGCAGGTTCAGCCATCTGTCCTGCCCGTCCTTGCACAACGGTACTCTTGTAAAATGCAGTTGGTTGTCTTATTGGGGAACTTCCAACGCCCCTGGCACCACATTTTGTTCCTGGATATGTCACCAGGATGACTTCTTGGAAACAGTAAAAGCAAGGAAGGTGCTAGGAAGATGTGGCTCAAAGTGCCTACAGCTGCAAGGAGGAAGTAGGCGTTGAAATGCAGATAACAATCTCTGAAGGGATCCACCTGAAAGAAGGACATACCCAAAATGAGGGATTGTGATCATCTCCGCACAAAAAGGATGATGGGACACATGCTTCTGACTACATTAAACTGAATTGCAATACCAGTGGGAACATCAGAGCTGGGCCAATGTGATTATTAGTCAGATTACCAAGTGGGGTAACTATCATTACTAACTACTCTCCATAAAAGAGCTTGGGGATCCATTCTTGCTATTTACAATTGGAGATATGTACCTGAAGTTTCACAGAAGTTGGAATAAACAAGGTCCCACCAACTCCAGCAGCTGCTCTTCCAAGCACTTTGTGAAGGTCTGTCTGTGCAGCCTTAGCACAGGTGACTCGACGTGAGTTTACACAAAGGCTTCTTCATTCTGCTTATGGTAACATGAACCATTTTAAAGAGGATATCAACGATACCGTTCTGATGGAAGTTATAACAATTGTTCTTATGTGAACATGTTCATCTCTTTTAAATCTTAATCCTATGCCAGAACAAATGTGAAATCGGAGAACTTTACATGCCCAGCTTCTATTTTCAGCCATGCACATGTATCAGTCCTGGATTTCATATTTCTGTATACAAGAGTATTCCCTGTGTGGCAATATTTTTTGTACACCAAGATGGGGAAACAAGGACGCAGGATGCTGCAACAATAATAACAAAGAAGCCCACTTTCACCTTGAAGAAAAGCTCTTTGGTTTTTTAAAGCTTTATGATAGTTGTAAACAATTGTGTGTTCTTAGAAACAACAGGTATTTTTTAACATGCAAATATAGCATTATTGTAATAACCTTCAGCAACCCTGAAAGGCTTTCACATGAGCAGAGGAGTATGCTGTGGGCTTCATCTCAAAGCTCATCTAATTACACAGACTTACAGGAATTATAAGAATAGGGTGGAAATTGCACTACATGACAGCAATTCCACTTACACATTGCCTTGCTTGTGACTGGAACAAAGTTACTTTAGGTGAAGCTCTTGCCTGCTATGGCAATTAAAAAATTCAGATGTCATCTGGTCACAGGAGGGGAAAAAGTGTTAGGAAGGCTGAAAAAGGGAGATAAATTTTTTCTAACATACTGACTTCCAAAAAATATATAATTAAGATTAATAACATTTATTAATGGTGCAGGATAAGTATTTGAATCAAGTTATTTTGTTTAACAGATCTGTCTCACTTTACCATAGGAAACCTCTGAACCCAAGAACAAAATCTAAAAACCACTGCTGTCCTCCTTGATGTTGTTTCAGTGATGGTGAAACCACACCATCTCACACTGCCCCTTGCAGACATCCTGGTTCAAGGCCTGGTTTTGCTGAGCTGGGTTTTATGTGGTCACTTAAATAACTACCAAATTTTCCATTAGTTTCTTCCCATTCCTCTCCCAGGCCATGGATGCTGCCTCGTCAGCCTCGTCTTTCCCCAGACTGTACATGTTAATACCACATCTCCATCTCCATTGCCTCTCCTCTGTTATTGCTTTTTACAGGTGCCACTTTACATTCATAGATTCTTATTCCACTGTATCTTCTAATCTTCTTCTAATGTCCCACTGGGAAATCATAGTTGGAGCTGTCTTGACATTTTCTCTCTGGAAGACATCATTTTTGCTGCAGCACATGGAAAGATCATGACTTTCTTTTCAGTAATAACATCTCACCAGCTCAAGCAGTTAAGCAGAGGCAACCTGCAAGCCCTTGTCTACAGGGTCTTGCTGAACAACCCTTCTTTGCAGCACTTCTTCATCCTGGAAATGCAGCCATGGAGCAGTTCACATTTTCAAAGTGTAAATCAGGCTCATATCTTGGATGCAATTGGTACAGTTAGAGCATGGTCTGTTTAAATCAGCTCAGAAAGTGAAAACCAAATAATGAATGACCACAGAAAATTAGCTTGGCAGAACTCCACCGTGATGATTTGTTTTCTAAAGCACAGCTGATTTAAGAGATTTGAGGCCTCCATTGGTGCTCTCTAGGTTTAAAGCAAGATATTTCAACAAAAATTATAGCTGAAGAGCAGTTCTGTTGATCCAGGAAATGTTCTGAGGGTGACAGTAAATGCTCGAGGTATGTGTGAGAGGGCTATATCCCAGCTGGTACTGCTACATCTCTGCCCAAAGCAGCCAAGCAAGCAGAGTTAATGAATTCATCGGCTTTCCAGACCCCCACCCTGCCCACAGCCCCATGGCTGCCTCACTGCCCCAACGGGCCAAGAGCGGGTTCAGCCAGATTCCTGTGGATTCTCACCAAAAAGGCACCTTCCAGCTAGAAAGGGCACTTGTAGGCTCAGCTGCCTCTGCATAGCTCCCAGCTACCCATCACTGAAACCACCCCTTCCCATGGGGGCAAGGTGATTCCTCAAATAGTTTCGGTGATGGAGCTGCACCCATTGCCCAGCCTGGCCTATAGACAGTGTGGATCATAGCATCTGATTTTAAAGTGGACTTTTTTTACCCAGCAGCTTTGCTTGTCATCGTTATTGCTTGCTGGTGGGATGTCTGCAGTGACCCAGGGCCCCAACTGTGCATGGTGCAGACCCTGTAATGGGTCCTTCACCTCTGCCACACTGCAGAGGGCAGAGGAAAGCCTTCAAGAGCCAAACCATGCCTAACAGCCCTTGGAGGAAACAAATGCTAAATAAGCTGCTTCCTTGGGCCTGCTGCAGTTTTTCTTACACTTATAATAAAGGAAGAACAAGATCTCCGTGTGCTCGCTCCTATCCGCTTCTCACCCCAAAGGTTTAACGTCCATCAAATTCTTGAGCAAGGAATCAGCAGTTCTCAGAGAGATTGACCTATATGCTTTGTCAGTTGTAATGGAAGTTGTATCCCTTAATAAACTGGAAAGTGACTCTTTTTTTAATGAGAGAGGCACAGGTTGCTGACACCAAGTGAAATACCTGGCTGCACGCTTGCCAGCCGTGGGAAGGTGCCAACAGGCATTTAGGAGCTCCCCGGGATTGAGCAGCTTTTCTTTTACTGCAGCGTGCAATTAGACAATAGAAATTTAAACTATCTTAAGATACAACAAAGTGCCCATCAGAGCAGTACATTGCATAAGCAGTACAATCCTATTTCAGTGTCATGAAAATAAGAATTTATAGCCATTGTGTTAATTTAAAAAGCAAAACCAAAGTACGATACAAACTCAAGAGGATGGATTGTGCCCTCACTTCAACTCCTATATCGTAATTAAGTCAGCTGGCTTACAGACATGATTAAGGGGGGAGATCTGTCTTTTAGATGGTGTGACGTATTGGCTAGGTAAAGCAATGTGGATGTTTACTAACAGCTTCCTCACAAATGAAAATGGGAAAAAAGAGTTAATTAAACTTTTGCGCTTTTAAAGTTAAGAAGACAGATGCAAACCATTATTCCATATATGATATGAAGAATGGAAAGAGAGAGCTCCTTCCACTGTGAGGGGAAAGATGGTTTTGTTTCTAGCACACCTGATCTCTAAAAGTTATGAAGCAACAGAATGGCAGGTGATAATTCAAATTATTAATTTACCTAGGTCTATGGAAAGAGAAGCTAAAAAGTTCTACCACAATATTCTCATGACCAGAAATACCATCAGTTATGCAACCATCCTCAGGAAGCTGGGAGAGGCTTTAAGAAGAAGAGCTTTGACGGGACAGAAATTGGAAGGAGACATACTCAGATTACCCAGAAACGAGTTGGCTGCAAGAGGGGCTAGTCAGAAATGTAAATTCAGAATCAAAGGCATATGATTTTCAAAGTGGCATTGTGATGCCTTGCACAACACTGCCTGGACTTCTGTGGCATGTAGATTTTAGTGGTGTAAAACCATCAGTGTATGGGGCACCCTCTCCAATGAAGCAAAACAGAGATGTGGGTGTTGCAGAAAGCCCTGTCCTGGCACCAGGATGTCCCCTTTGAATGTAAAGGGATAGTGACACTTGAGGGCAGCCAGGAAACAGAGCCCGCACTAGTCCAGCTGGGCAAACAGGGCTAGACCTTCACCCTCCCCACCACCCAGCACTTGCACAGCAAGGCGTTTGGGTGTTAGGGGTGTTTTTGCAGCTTTTTCTTAAAAAAAAAAAAAAAAAAAAAAGAAAATGTTTCACATTTTCAGGGTTTTTTTCTTGCTTGACTTTCTAGCTCTGGCTTCTTTCATGCGGCAAGTTCTTCCTCTTTATGCCATCTGCATGATTTTCTCACAAACAGAAGAGGAAAAAAAAAAGAAAAAATATAGAAAGGAGCATGGAAAGGTGATAAACCAACAGGGCAAAAACTGCCCCCAGCAAAATCCCTCTGTTTTTCAATGTCAGATTTATTAATGCAGAAAATGGGTACATAACAGAAATTTCTCCAAGAAATATATTTTTCTGAAGATAAACTCTGAAATTTAATCTTCTTTTATATTTTTGTTTACAAATTTTCAATTTGGCTATTTCCTATATCTGTAAAGTAGCCTTGGAAAGACTTAATAGCTCCTAAGGGCATGTGAAACCAAACTTACTGCCTTGAGGCTTAAAAACCTCAGAAGGACAGCACTCAGCACGGCAAAGCACGAGACTGTTACTGCTTATATTTGCACATCATCATTGTCTAATTGAAACTGTAGCTGAAGGAGACAGAAGGAAAACCACAGAGCTGACTTCATGTGGCTACCAGAGAAAATTTTTAATTGCCTTTATGTGGATAACATTATTATTTCAGCAATGCTTCCAGGGTACAGTAAGGGGACAGTTCGGCACTGTACATGCCATTCACACAGAGCAGCATGTTGGCGGCATGAGCAGAAATTTGGGTGGGTTTGGGGGTTTTTTTTGCAAGTGCTTCACTTTTTTTCCAATAGACGTGGGCAAAGTTTTGTGTAATTTTCCAGTGACCTTGATTATGCAATTCTGTGTGACTACTGCCCTAGACGACATCAAAGATGCCACTCTTCTTATCAGGTGGCGGGCAGCCCCAGCCGGGCGAGGAACACCCAGAGGGCACCGGGCAGTGCCAGGGGCAGATGGTCTTCCAGCCTGCATTGATTAATAAGCTTCTCCTGGGGAAGTTTTCATTACTCCCACTCCATTTTTTTAAGGGGGGAAGTTACAAGGCTGGCAGTCATAAAACACACAGAGGCATCATCAGGTAGAAGATGATATGCCACAAATAAACCAAATCTATTTATTTCTCCTTCCAAATAGAGAGAGGATGGTGCCAACCCAGCAACAGCATGTGCTTAACTCCAATCAGGGGCTCAAATCCCACTCGAAGGGTTAAATTCAGCCCCTTTGGAGTCGGCAAGGGCAAACCTTCATCTCAATAGGGCCAGTTGCTCCTCCCAGCGCTAACTGCTTTGATGAATCAGCACTATGACACCCAAACGAGGTGCAAAGCAACATCATCTCTTCCAGGGTCCCTCCCTGATGCAGTCATAACCCTTTCCAGGGAGACTGGAGCCGGGGCCAGGGCATGGCCCTTCCACCCTTTCTCCTATAGACCATCAGGAATATCAGCAGGGAACACCACTCACATTAAACCCCCTCCCCTCTCTGCAGCCTGACCAGGGGGAGACAGTAAAGGGTGACGACCCTGCAGAGGCAATGGCGAGAAGGAAGCAGAAGTAGCATTCCCCAAAACCCTCTTTGCCATCACAGTCCCTGATTGTGCTCAATAAACCTCCTTGCCAACCTCACAGGTGCAGAGGAAGCCAACTACTGACCAGAACCTCAAAAATGTGGCTAATATTACCCAAAAAACCTCCCATCACAGCCAGATTTTCTTTCAATGTTAGTGTATTTTAACACTCCCCCACAAAAAAAAGATGAAAGCCACCTACACCCAGGGTTTCAGGGGGTTGAATGTTAGTTATTTTTGTGGTAGGACCTGGAAAACTAACCTATGAGAGGTTTCTACCTGCTCCTATTTGAATACTCCTCTCTTTTTGGTCCCTTTTCCACAATTCCTTTTCCCTGAAAGCCTGGGATGGAGGTTTTAGTAACCAGATGATCTGTCTTTTGACACGGTGAGGCAAAGAGGAGTGAAAATAGCCCATTAATCCCTGGTTTTCAGAACTGTTTTACATCACGTTTCCTGCTATACTGGGTAAGAATTTTATGATCAAAGCAAGTCCTTTCCAAAGCATCTTTTTTTTTTTTTTTTTTTTTTTTTTTTTTTTTTTTTTTTTTTTAATTTTAAAAGGAAGGCAGAAAATTGAGTGAAAAATAAGAAGGAAAAAAAAGAAAAGATAAGCTCTGGTCAATCAAGCCCCAGGTCTCTTGTCTCCAGTTTGTGATATGTTTTATGATCTCAGACACAACAGATTGTGAGCCTGCAATGTTTGGAAATAGTAGATGATTAAACCTTCTGGCCAGGTGTAAATGCAACCTTTGTCTTCTGATGACTGTGTGAGAATTACCTTCCTCCTCAAAGTCCCTGGCTAGCCCTGCTCTCTTCACTGTTACAAACATCCCCTACTCGGAGCTGCAACCACAAGGAGCTTCCACTTTATTCTCCATCTATCCAGGCACCCACGCAATTCATATCACTCTGATTTGTCCTGAGATATATATAAAAAAATGCCCAGCAAGCCACTAAAAATTTGAAAGAATGTGGCCTGTGAGTTTCTCTACTTCTTCTCCTGGAGGGATTTTGTACCAGGTAAATAATAAAAAACGTGTAATGATTGACTAGGCTTTTAAACCTGAGCTGAAGGTAAGTTTGCCTTGCTGTTCCAGTTAAATATTCTCACTAGCCCCCTTCTCTTTCTCCAGATTTATCATGCCACAAAGTCCCCTTCAGCCTGATTCATTCTTTATTCTTTAGAAATTTGGGCAACAGTCAAATCTGACCTTTAGAGTCATAAACAAATTAAATTGTTTCACAACCAAATAATATGAAACAATATTGAATAGCTAGGCTTCCGCTGAGTTTCCTCTTAAAGAGAAAGAAGCCCCAGAACAGCACAGACATGGGAGATAGAGGGAGAAAGAGGGAAGACAAAGCGTGCTGATACTCTGCACAGCAACGAGATGGCAAAGCACTGGGGTCTGCCTCCAGACTGACAGGTATCAGCACCTTGGAAGATGCTGAGAGGTGTTTATGAATTATTTACTCTTCTGGGAGCAGAGTGCTCCCCAAGAGGCATGCCCTGCTGCAAGCCTGTTGCTGCAGAGGCAGCAGGCACTGGCAGCACTCCACAGTCTGGCTACGGCTCAAGGTGAAACCCGAAGGTGGCCGAAGCGGCCTCAGTGCCACCAGGTCAGAAACCATTTCTCCTCTCCCCTCTGTTTTCCTGAACTTTGGCTGCGCACGCTCCAGCCTCCCTGCACACGCAGCACCTGCCGTGGGGTCCTGCTGACACGGGTGAAGGGCAGGGCTGTGTCACCTGCTGCTGGCTCTGTGGGACATGAGGACATCCTTGGGAGCCTTCCCCTTGGCTTGGGCTCCTGCCCAGAGGCTGCTGTCCCCGGGGTGGCAAGCAGTGAGCCCTCTTTGGGGAGATGCTGTAGGGTTCAGCACATTGGCGGAGCATCGCTGGAATGTGAAGCATCTGGGGCAGATGCGGAGGCGTGATAAGGCTCCTTGCTGTCCTTAAAAACGCTGTGAAGTGGCCAGGTAGGGATTCCCCTGGCAAAGGGGGATTCCCTGCCTGGCACTGAGCTGATCCCAGTTGCCGGCGAAGCTTTGGGACCATTACACGCAGCCCAGCCTCAGGCCCCCAGGGCTGATCCCCTGTGGCCTCCCTCAGCTGTGGGTGGCAGGGTGGCATCCAGGCGCCTGCTCACCCCATTGCCTTTGCAAGGGGACATCCCAGCCAGGGAGAGGCCACCCCTCCTCCTCCCTTGCTTGCACAGTTATGCAGTTTTGGCATAAAAGCACCAGCTGGAGAAAGAAACAGAACAGTAAATGATGCCCTGGACTGATGCCAGCCATGTGGCACAGCGGCTATATTGGGATATATTGGGAAGGTGGGGCCCACCATCCCCTTGATTGCATGCCATGGCCAGCACAGGCATCCCAGTGGCCCTGGCCACCCATCAGAACGATGTCAAGCCGTCCGTGGGACACCACTCTGCATCTGCTCTGGCACCAGTACCGCCCCAGGGACAGTGTGTTTCTGTGCTCTGCCAGGGCTGAGCCTGGGGAAATTCACTGTCCTCATCCCAGCTGCATGGGGCAGCTCTGGGCTGAGAAGCAGTCACGGGCTGGACATCAGCAACACGCACCACGTCAGCACAACCTGTGCTTAAACAGCAACACTTTGAGAATGGTGCACTCATGTACACTTAACATGACAGGTTCCTAATCCATGGTTAATTCTTCCCATACATGATGTCTGCGCACACAACACAAGCAAAGATCTGTTCATAAGAAACATATGAACAAGACACATAGCTGCTGCTTTTCTCCTGGGCTGGACACTCAGCTACAGATGTGCTGTGAACAACCATCCACAGCCTAAACTGCTGTCACTGTCACTGATATGAAAAGCCTTTAATTATCCACAGGTTTGTACCATTTACAAAGTAAAGAGGAGGCAGACAGACATGAAGTGCATTTGGATGCCTTAATTAACCTCAAGAATTATGAAGCCATGCCTGTAACTGAAATACAGTTTTGCCTTTTGTAAACCATTTGACAGAAGAATGATGAGGCTAGGAATTAGATGTAGGAATACATCTAAATATTTATACTACGTTCATTACACCAATATCTGAGCGCATGTTTATGTTGTAAGCTCCACTTCTACATCCGTTAATTTTGCTTTGCTATATTAGCCCACGTTACCTATTGCGTGGTGCCATGGGTGCCCTCCTGCAGGGTCTGGGACAATTCAGGCAAAAGCCCTTTCTCTGGGCTATATCTTTCCCATGCTCTCAGTGCAAGACTTGCTGAGGCTTCAAAATGAGGACACTGAATTGAACAGACTCCTGACCTAAGCCAGGGTGGCAACCCCTACCTTGCATAGCCCTGATGAACTGAATCCCCTCACGTCGTATTTCAAAGTCCTCTGAGACGGAGCTCCAGCCACCTCATTTCGTTATGGCAAGGAAATGCTGCAGCGGGGCTCCAGTAGCTGCTGTCACCCAAATGCTGACAGGAACAGAGGTTAAGCGTACTAAATGTTTCACTGTTAATGAAGCCAATGTAATGATGTTTCATTATCAGCAAAGTAAATGTAATGTGGTTTTTCGAAGATTAAGGAAAGGAGGGACAGCTGCCAGCAACAATCCTGAGATACATGTAAAGCTGTGAAAATAACTCCGAGTAACATTTTAGAAGTCTTCTAATTAAATAAAAATATGTGTACTTCAATTGAATGTTTTGCTCTGTCTTTAAAGATTTTTTTTTCATTTCAAATATGTTAGTCAATAAAATGAAGAAAACTAATTTTGAAAAAAAAAGTCAATATGCTTGATTTTGAAAAGTTTAAAACAAAACTCAAAACTTCTTGTGACTTGGAATTTTGATCCTAAAATACATTTTATACTAAATAAGCTGTTTATTCAAAATAATCCATCTAATTCTACAGTTATTACAGTGAAAAGCAATGTTACTACTATTACACACACACACACTTACACAGGAATTCACCTTTTTTTTTGTCTATGGAACAGAACTGCAAGTGCTGCAGCCAGAAATTTTGACCAAAGGGCATTTTGAACCTTCTGCATTAGAAAGCTAAACAATTTGACAGGGTATTTCTAATTTTTCCTACTAGACCTCATGACAGTTGCCGCTTGTCCCATTCCAGAAGATCTCTTTTTGCAGTCAGTACCTTCAAGGCTGTGGCTGAAGAAGAGGGTTTCCCTTAGCATCCTCCGTTCTGCCTTCCCAGCTCATCTCTTCTGCTGCCCCCAGGGTCAGACATGGGCATCAGAGGTGGGATCACAGCCTCAGTGCGTGAAAGTTCTCCAACAGGACTGACACTAGTCATTTAACACCATCACTTTTTTTCTACCAAGCTAATTAAAAAAAGTTTTGTCATTACTGTGATCGTGTTTCTTTTTCCACCACACACTAATTTCATCAGTCAGTGCCCTCAGTGTGGCACAGAGCAGTAGCAGCTCCCTTGCCATCCTCTCTGAAGAATGAGTTTTGCTTTGCAAGGGACAATTATCATTTGCTGGTGGGATGGAGAAGAGCATCATCCCACCCTTGGGAGCCACATCCCCTGGGGAGTGGGTGGGAGATGTCAGCCACTGCTGGGAGCAGAGCCTGGTAGAGCCAGCTTGGGTGGGACAGGAATCTGCCCCCTTGACACATGTTGACAGGGAGCAGCTGGGAGCCCAGCATGGACAGCCCAGGCTTCTCACTTGGGGCAGCCTCACATTTGCACTTCAGGGACATTTTTCACCTCCATCCTTATATCTAACAGCAATTCTGGTTACTGGGACTCAGCCCCAGACTGTTTCATGCTGTTCCTGTTTCATCCACCTGCTATAATCTTCTGCTGTTCTTCAGAAATTACTGCTAAATTATGCTGCCTTTTTTTTTTTCTTCCTCTCCATCATTAATTTCTTTTCTAGGGTGGAGAGCTTCCCAGATCACCCTCCACCCACTTACACACATGCATGCACACACACTTTATAGAAAGTGTTTACTTATGCGGGGGCAATAGTTTAAAAGGTAAATGAAATAGAGGACGCAGCCTGGATTGGCTTAGCAACACAAACAGTGCCAGCAGGTAAAGGGCCCAGGCCTGTTCTTTCCCACCTCACAATTGTTTTAAAATGACACCCAATGACACCCCTTCATAATTAATTGTACAGCACCTGATTAGTCACTATTGACAGACCTAGAGCCAATTGCCTTTTTCTTTTTCTTTTTTTTTTTAATCTGGCTGGGGAGAAAATATGAAGTGCTGTAGCCACACATGCGATACACCTCCTGGTGATTACATCAGGCAGCTGAGCCATTAGAGCCAGTAGTATCAGCTTAGGAGCTGGAGGCTACAGTACCAGGATCACAGCCCAACCTTAGCCTTTAATATGAAAATGAAGAAGGGAGGCAACAAATCCAATAAACCCTAGAAGTCAAACAAAGCCAACTGGGAGTTCGTTTGTTGATAAGCCGAAGGAAGAAATGCAGCTGATAAAGCCAGGCGTTTCTTCTGCTGCTCCAGACTCTCTTGTGGGTGAGGAAGATTCAATTATTCAGGAGGCAGCCTGAATCCAGCCAAGTGTAAGGCAATACCAGTGGCAGAAAACATGTGTGTGCACTTCACTAGCAACGGAGTTGGGTCAGAAGGGATGAGTTTGTACCCCTTTCCATTTTCAGTCATCTGTGAGCACTTTGCAAAGCAAATGAGTTTGCTATGGGACAGGGCAAGGACACATGACAGCAGGGGAAGGGACCAGCAGCTTTTGCTCACCTCGATCTAAAATAGGATTATCTTTCTGCAAACTTTGAAAGAACAAGATCAGTCTCCATTACCAAGAAAGCAGCTGAAGTCTTCCATCTCCAGCAACCCACTCCCCTAGAAACACCAATTTTGTGCACCTCAGCACTCTATCGGTTTAACTCAGCCACTGTACAACCCAGTAAAGCTGAGTCCTGTCACTGTGCAAACACTTTAGTCTCAAAGAAGAGGATCCGTACAAGACCTTAACCAACTTCAGAGTACTTCTGAGTAAGGTATTAAGCCAATATCAGTGCCTACATAGGTGCTTGCTCCAGTGTGAGTTAATCAGTTTAAACCCATACCTTTAGATAAATACTTGTGTGCAAGCAGACAATCACTTGGGATTTGACCAAAGCTCAATGAATACAATGTGAATTTGGCAAAGGATCTGCTGCTCTGGAAGCTGAGGAGCTCATCAGGAATATGTTGCTCTGGAAAAACTCTCCTGAATGGAAAGGCCTCCACATAGCACGTATTTAAACTTCTTTAACACAGGTGATTTTACATCCCAGACATAGTGACTCCCAAACTCAGGCCCAGAAGCACAGGAGACTGCAGAACAGAGATCCCCCAGCTGACTGACTTGAACCATCTTGACTCTAGGAGGAGTCCAAGCCACCTCAGGTCCAAGGTGACAACCCCTTCTAAACATGCCTAGCCCAGAACTGGCCTGGTATGCATGGTCCAAACATGCCCTGAGTTACTTTCTCATTTCAAACCAATAAAAAAGTAGCATATGGTTAATAGAAATTGCACCAGTTAAGAAAGAACCAAATCACAGCTATTTATAGTTAAACATTAGAGTCCAATTCTCCTTGTAAGAATGTAAATACTGCACTAGTTGATGTCCCCACAGCCTGTAGACGAACCCTGGGATCAGGACTATATGTGTCCTTCTGCACTTGTTCACAGCCACTCTGTAGAAAATCAACATTTATGGCTCAGAAGAATGCTGCAAGGACTTTGGAAAAAAGAAACTGAGCCACACCTTCACTTTTAACTGGAATCAAAATTGTTTTATTTCTGTAAAACTATTATTAGCCTCAATCATCATTTGTTCACAGGAACCATGCCACAAGCTGTCTGAAAATGCAGTTTTCTGAAGAAACACTCTGGAAATGCAACTGAACTCACACCCTTAAATATTTGCAGAACAAGGGCCTACGCAGAGGCAAGGAGTCACAAGAAGAAGAAAGGATTAGAGAATAGCAAGCCTACAGACTGAAGTAGTGTGTCAGGATCACAGTGGCAAGACAACACAGCTTCAGAGAAGAGTGCATGAATCTCACTTCAGTTGCAAAATTTTTCTTCTGGTTCATTTTAGGCCACAAATCATCTTTCAGTCTTGCTTTACCTCTTATTTTTCAGGGAGGAATCTTACACCAGTTCTTCATTCTTGTTTTCTCATTCCCTTACAGAGTTTCTGCAAGGAGTAGGTTTTCTGCAGAAAACTCTTACAGGATTTGGCCCTACAGTTGATGTTGTAACCAGCAGTCATGTCTCATATTTTATCCTACACTTGCTGAAACAAACCATGAAGATCCTGCTCCAGTAAAAGGTACATATACTCGGATGACAGCTCAAAAGATAGGCATCTGAAACTACATATGGAAAGATATTGTCTTCCCTCTTTCTCCCTCTATCTCTCCATGGAGGAGAGGTACAGAATTCAAAACACTCTTAAAAACACTCTTTCTGTGACATGTATAGGTACTCACACTGAAATTCAGGCTCTCAGAGTCAATTCACAACCCATTTAACATGGCACTATTTAAACGCTGAGTCAGAAGTTTACAACTGGTTTCCTCTGACCCACTACTGAGCTATGCAGATGATGCCTAACTCACAGCCTATACCTCCAGAAGGAACATTCATACTCTTTAGTCCAGCCAACTCTTGCTCTCTGGATCCTTGCTTAACTTCTGAAGATGACTCCATTGGCTCTTCAAAAGTGGCTTACACCCTCAGCAGCGAACCACACTCACCACGGTCCTCCTGAACCCAGTAGCCACCTGGATTACCTGGCCTTAGCAACAGACGACTTTTGATAACAAAACAGAGACTGTTTCAGAGGAAGAAGAAGAGTAGGGCAGTCTTTAAGGGATTTCAGTCCCCAGGTTTTGTTAAGAAAGCAGTGCTTTTGCCTATACATCACCTCAAGGTTTCCCTCTTACATGTCTTCAGAGACATATAACTTTACACATAGGCTTTGTCCTCTTGGTTTGAAGTAATTTCCCTGGCCTATTACTCAGCCAGAGCCAATCTCCTTTCCTTCCTCCTGGTCCACATGCAGAGGCTTTCCTCTCTGACTCCCACAGCTGCTTCTCTTTGGCAAGACCTGTCTCCACACAGCTACACTAACAGGTCTCTGCAGGGTCTTGCCTGGTCCCCATGGTTGCTCACTGGCTCTCCAGTTGCCTGGTGTCAGGAGCTTCATCCTAGTGCATGCAGGCAGGCAGGTCCCACACAACCTATTTGGGCACCCTCTGTCACTTCTTCCTCCATCCCAGTCCATTTTGCTCTGCTCTGGTCTCACTCAGTGCTAAAGCTGGCACAAGGGTGATTTAGCAGGGATTTGGTTTCCTGCTTTGTGTCCTCCTGACCTTCCTATAGGAGTCATCTACTGCCAAGCCTGCTCCATCAGGACTCCCAGTGTTCTCTGTTTCCAATCAGGATGTCTCTTTTCTCATCTCTTCCATCTTCCCTGAGAAAATTAAAGCTGTATCTCATAGCTGCAGTTCCATTCTCCAGCACTCTGGTTGAAGGAGTGGGCAACATAAGCAAGAAAAACCATGTTCTTGGAACCTGACACACCAGCTTGGGGCTTGAGAGCCCCGAGTCTGCTCTGCCTAGTTTGTCTCATTGCCTTAACCTTGAGCTTTCATTTCTCCACCCCTAAGTTAGGTTCTTGGTCTTTAGGATACTCAATTCATCTGAAAAGCGCACCCTGCATGAATGGATTGGCTGTTACTCTGCAAAGAGTGCGTCAGGTTTCCCTACCTGAAAGGCACTGGCATAGGCAGGGAGGAAGGGCAAGCACAAGGAGCTATGGGTGCTCTCAGATACAAACATAGGACACAGGGTCATCAGACTGGAATTACCTACTAACCACGACAGTGTCTCTGCCTTCAGTGATGCCTGAAGAAAACAAAGACGTCATTCATTTCTGGAAGACATCCTTGATCTTTTTTGCAGGGTTTGCAGTGATCTCACTGACTTCTCTTATAACCCATCAAAGCCACTCCACAACACAGTCCTGAGCTTTCTCCACAGTGGATGAAACAACCTTTCTCCACAGTGCTCAGTTTAGATATTTATGCAGGGAAGCATTATCAACAGATCATTGCATGAGGTTAGTCCTGCTCAGGCTGCGGGTTCCTGTAGCCCGCAGGTGACAGCCAGCTCCACATCACTACAGCTTCTCAACAAGGGGAAGAACCTCCCCAGAAGCAAGCTACAGTCTGCAAATCCTTGTTAAGAGTTCAGAGGTGAGGTAGAGAGTAGTGGATGTTATCTTTAGCAGGACAACCTTCTGGCTGTTTTGCTTTGCAGGAAGTACCTGGAGAAGGGCTGAAGTTGGAAGTGCACCCACTGTGTGAGGAGAGAGGAGGTGGGGGGAACACTGGAGCAGAGAGTGAACATGAAATATGAAGGCACAGCAGTATCTGATGCTGCCTGAGAGGGTGCTCCAGCTACAAATATCCCAGGTGATGCTAAGAGGTAGAGATCTGAATGCCACTGTCAGAGGAGGAAGCAACCAACAGACAAGGTCTTCCAGGAGCAATGCCTGTTGTTTCAGACATGTAGGTACAGATTGCAGATGGGCATTGGGAAGGCACTAAGGATAGGAAAGCTGGGCCCAATGGCTTAGGCATTGGCACAGGTGTGTGGAAACACTGGTGCTGTCGCTCATCCTTACATCTGACCTGCCACAAGGACTTCACATGAGCTCATTTGCCTCTACCCCATGATGTCTACTTAGATAACAAGCACCCTAGAGGTTGTGATGATGCCTTCATCTGTGTGTGTGTGACAGCAAGATCAACAGATCCCCAGATCTCAAGATGTTGCAGGAACATGAATGATCCTAACAAGAGGAGGAGCGAGAGGCTCTGGACTCCTGCTTCGCCTGGTCTCAGGCAGCTGTAACCCATTACAGATGACATTGTAACAAACGCTGATCATTATTTGTTAGCGAGGGAGAAGTGTTTGAGGGTGGAAGGGCAATGCATTCAGGCTGAATGCTTCAAGCCAGACGCTAAGGAGGAAATGCTGGCAAGCCTGGATGGTCTGAGCACAGGGGACACCTTTCAGATCTTCATGGGAATCCCACCTTGCTCATCAGGAAAGACCTACCAGTAAGTTTGTACTCCTGGGGTTATTTATCCCTGACACTCTCAGGCTTGTTCCAGCTGTATTTTTCCAGCTTTTGAGTTTGGAGAAATGTGAAGAGGAGAAAAGAGAGTGAGACTAAGAGTCCTGTGCATCAGGGTGGCTTTGCCTCCATAGGCTGGAAGCCACACATATGTAAAAGAGATGTGCCTGTACCCGTATCTGCAGATATGCATTAGCCATAGATTTCTGTAAGGGATATTCTGTGTGTAACAGCTCTGACAGACTGGAATTATTGTTCTTTCTCATTGATAGTGGTTAGGAACTATATTTTCTATTCTGCAGATTATTTTACCATTACAAAATTTTGCAGCATTTTGACACCAAAGTAAAAACATGCATTGCTATCTCATTTTAAATTACAGAATGGATATTCTGGATGGCTTTGTTGGGATAATTCCAGGAAAATTCACTTTGCTGAAGGGGATTCAACAGTTGAATAGAGCCTACAGGTACATAGAACAAAATGCTAAAGTAATAAATTTCAACTTCATCCTCCACATGAAGTGCAGAAGACTTACCGATTTGTTTCAGTATAATCAGTGTCATCAGAACTGGAACTTTTTCCATTAAATGTTTAGAAATTTCAAAAGGAAAAACTGTCCTACCCAGGCTTTATTATATCCTACCATTATACCAAGTGTCACTGTTGCTAGTTTGCGTATTTTTTATTCTTCTCTTGTTCCTTTGCATGTGGACACTAGTCATTTAAAAGACTTAGTAATCCACGAACAAACTATGTCTGTCAAAGAGAAGCCACAAGGTTTCCCACAGTGGTCTAGCTCTGACTGGTGAGGTGTTCCACAGTACTCCCACCAGTATATTATCCACTTTATTCCAGAGGACCATTTGGTCCTGCCAACTTTTGCACATTTTTCAGTACATATTTGACAGAGGGTTTGTTCAAACTAGGGAATGAGACCTGCACACCAGCAACATTTGCTGGTTACTATTTGCAGTGTCATCTTCTATTGTCTTCAAGCAACTGAGTAAAGACACAGGAACTGCACCATGGAACTGGGGCAACATGCCACAAGCTGTCTTTGATAAATGTTTAATCAGATAACCAGCATGTTGATCTAAGAACCTGTCACAAATAGAAAATTTGCTAGATAGCTTATTTCCAGGGAAAATTTTATCATCTTGAATCTTTGGCAGTTTGCTTCTAGTACACAGTCAAGAGTCAGTGTTTAAAGAAAAATATTTGAAAAAATAAAACTAATGCACATGGAGAGAATTGTACATGCTTGTCACAGGAAAAAGCTCAATCTCTGTCCTTACTGCTTCTGGTAGGTTGCTAAGGGTCTAATGGCATCCCACCAAGTAGGGCAGGGAAGTGGAGAGAGCACTAGTGGGTTACTAGCTCTTGGTCTGGTGTCCCTACCTCCAAAAACACACACACAAAAAAATGGAGGATGTGCAGGAAGATGCAGATCAAAGGAACCATCTCTCAGTGTTTAGCTGAGTTGACTTGCTGATGGTCCAAATTCATCCAGAAGGAAATGGTGTCACATAGCAAAAGCCTCTTCTTCTTGGTAGAGAATGATACAACATAAAGATCTGGAAGTTTAAAACTTTTTTTAAAAAAAGAAAAGCTATGTGAAAACTAAGAAGTGTATTTTGGCCGTTGAGGATGAACAGCACGCCAGCAAAGGGTGGCAGCCTTGCTGGTAGATGTGTTTCAGCCAAAGGCAAGCTGCCGGGAGGAGATGTGGGGAGGATCTATGAGGCCAGCATTTGGTGGGAGGCCCACAGAGCTGCACTGCCAGCACCTTCCAACCTTTCAGAAATAATGTAGGAAGGACTAAAACTACTAACATTTGTGTTTAGCTGCTGCTGTCAGTAGCCACCTGTTACACAATTTTTCCTGATTTTCATTTTTCACAATCATTTCTATTCCTGTAGGAAAAGCTTAGGAACCTCATGAGAACCTTTATCCACTTATTTCAGTGCACATATAATTTTTCACAGCCCAGACCACCCCGATCCATTTGCTATCCCCTTAGCTTTCCCAGATTGTTGCATTTCCAGATGCTAAACCCTAATCACCAAGCAGGGAGGCATGTACAACCACTAGAAATAGATCTTTTACATCCTACATTATGTCATGACAAATTATTTGCTATAAATTAATTTCACCAGGACTAGCAGGGTGGCAGTCACAGGTGTGGTTTTCAGAAATCCCAGCAGCAGCATTTTGAGGTAGGGCAGCAACAGAGACACCAGCAAGGGTGTGTGCAATGGCCAAACCTCGGAAAAGACTGTCCAAAAGACAAAGACATGACCAGATGCAAGAAACAGAGGAGTCTGAACTCAGCCCAGGCTGGCATTGCTTGAACATAGTCAAGCTGTACATGAGACTTCTTGATTCAGGGTACTTTTTCCCCCTTTTCTGCTTTCTTTTTTAGTGCATCCTTACCCATAACATGCCTTATCCTTTGTTTTTCCACAACTCTCCCAGTCTGTAGTCCCCCTGGCCTATTATTTCTCCATTGCTAATGAAGTAAACCTCAAGCAGAGGCAGTACTGGTGGGGTCATTACAAATCAGAGCTCCACAAAGTCAGTTTGGAGCTAGCCCTGCATTTCCCACGGGTGGGATGGGGTCACATCCTGGTGCTTTCAGTAGCACCATCAATGGCACCAAGCTCCAACAGCTGGAAGTCCTGCAGCTTGTCAGCCCAAGGGAGCTGGCAGAAGCAAGGCTTCCTGCTGCGTTCACACAGAGCTGCTTATTTCTTCAACCCAGTCCACCCAGCCTTGCCAAGACACATCTTCCCTGGCCAGACATCCCATATTATGACTAAGGCAGAAGGACACAGGTTTAGTCAGTTTGTGTACAGTTTGCAATTATTCAGCCGTTTTAATGAGAAGAAAGACCTTGAAGCCCATGATGTCAGAGATAAGGAAGTGTGGAAAGCAGCAGATGTGTGACCTTGCTGCTCTCCTATTGCTTTCTCCTTTGTTCTGTGTGCTGCAGCTCTTCAAGGTTTTAGTACTGGGAAAGGGTGAGGGGAAGGTGAGTTGCAGGTTTCACAGTAACTCAAACTCCTGGCCTGTGGAGCAACCCACTGGCTTTTCATACAAGCCACTGATGGTAAACCAAAATCCAGCAGAAGCTGGCCACTTTTGATCAGTGCATTTCAGTAAAGATGTGGTCCCCTTGGAGAGAGTCCAGGGTCAGCGAAGATCTGGGAAACGTGGCCTGCATGAAAGGGCTGAAAGAGCTGGATGGCTTAGGTCAAAAAAACAGACAACTGATGAGGTTGCAGTAACAAACCCCAGCTACATGAAACAGCTCATGGATGAAGCGAGGAACAATTCTGCTCCCCTGTTCATAACAAACAGAGTGAAAAAATGGTAAGGAAGGTCCTTAACAGTAATGTAAGAACATCTTTCACTACAAGACACATGTATAGTTGGTCAGTTCTTGGACAGAAAGATGCTTTTGGAGACCTCTTTGAACCCCTCTGTCAATTTCCATGCTCCAGGCATAGGATTCCCACTCTCAGGCAGGCAGGCAGGCTGCCACCCCTATGTACCCAGCACCCAATAAATGTCCTCAACACCAGCCTTCAGGCACGGCTCCTTTTGAAATTATTCCACTTTGCACAGAGGCACGACAGAGCCATTTGTCCGGAGATGTAGATCACGTTCTTGTCAGGCCCAGTCCTTGCAGGTCTGGTCAGAGTGGTGTGGATTGGAAAAGGCTGTCACAGCTTCCATCCCTGCCATGGCCAGCCAGCTACTCCCCCTGGGGCATCGATAGGAAAGATAGGCCTATTTGAAGAGTATTTAGAGCATCTGTGTTACCCCTGAAAATACTTCCTGAGGGAGTTTCTCTCCCTTCCTTGACTATAGAGGTAGCTAGGGTAATCAGGAGCCTAGATAAACAAACTAGGTGCATTGGCTTGTATGATCTCCCCCTTCCACAAAATGCACTGCTAGAAAAAAGCAACATTTTTGCACACATTTCACAGGACATTTAATTATATCGTAATCATTTCTCCAAGTAAGATGTAGACCCTTGAACTGTGAGGGGGAAAACTGATATTAAAAAACATTAGCCAGACGTGACATTTATTTTTCAAATTAAAATCCCATAGCAGCGTCTTACTGATTGCAGCTGGAAATCAGCACAACAGGACATCCCCACTTGCAAATATTTTGCCTGACACATCAGCAGACAACACCTCCCAGCAAACCATGCCATCTACAACACTGGGTCAAACAGTGCCGGCTCCCAGTGCTCGCTCCATGCCTGTGAGGGGGCCACCACCTCACCCCTGGCCCCGGCGCTGACGAAGGGACGAAGCAGAGGGAAACGAGCCACCCTCAGACTGTGATACTGGGGGCTGTGCTTCTCCCTATCTTTACCTGGTTGCTGTGCTCATCAAGGCAACTTTTTTGGGACAAGGTGCTGCATTCACATCACCTTGCAGCACCATTGCATCCAGCAAATACCCCTGTTCTAGCCATGGGACAGCTTCCACTTAACTCCTGGGGCTCCCCCAGGAACCCCTCCTGCTATACCTTTAAACATACACAAGAGGCCAGGGATGGGTGCATTAAGCCATTAAGCACAGGGCAGGGGGCAAGCATGGGTTGGGGACAGCCCCAAGGCCACACTCCCTTGCCCCATGGAGCAGGTAGGCAGCTGGCAAGGTGCTCCCAACTCCCGGCCCCCAAGCACCCCATTGTAATTCTTATCAGGCCAATGCACATTTTTTGCTCAAGGTGGCAAAATGCCCAGGGGCTGCCAGGCTGCCAAGCTTTCTGCTAAAAATACTGTTAAGACACTTTTCAACCTGGGTGCATTAAAGAAAAGAAAGAGTAAGCGTATTCTGGTTGCAATGGAAATGACGTGGACTAAGGCAGGGGAAGAGAGAGAGAGGGAGACACAGAGGGAATGAGGTGGGGCGAAGACTGGAGAGCTGCCAGTGGCAAGTCAAAGCCAGGCTGAGCGGGAGGGAGGTGTTGGCCATCCCCATGGGTAATGAGCAATGCCGCTGGTGTGTCAACCATCTCCCCCTTCTCATGCTGTAGAAAATGCTTGTTCTTGACACATTTGCTACAATTGGTGCCAACACCATGGCTATGGAAGACGGAGCACCCACTGGGCTGTCCCCCAGCAGTGCCGCGGGCAGGTGGGGATTTGTTGTGGGGGAGAAGGGGACCGGGGTGAGGGCAGGAGAGAGCCCAAGAGGCCAAAGGGAGCCTGGACAGGGTCAGGATGAAGGTGGTCTGGCATGGAAACAGAGGAGGCTCAAAGAGAAAGGTTGGGAGGGCACACACAGCAGTGGGGACGAAGTGAAGGAGAGGACTGAAAGCAGAATGGTGATACTGAGCAGGTGGCAGGAGAATGTGAGAAGGAAAAGAGAAAGAAAGAAAGAAAGAAAGAAAGAAAGAAAGAAAGAAAGAAAGAAAGAAAGAAAGAAAGAAAGAAAGAAAGAAAGAGGAAGAAAGAAAGAAATAGGAAGAAAGAAAAGAAAGAGAAAGAGAAAGAAAGAAAAGAAAGAAAGAAAGAAAGGAACAAAAGATGGTAAAACACTCTTAGCACTAAAATCCTCTGGCCTCATTCTCTGTCAAGTGGGATGCCATTTGCTTGAAGATCCCCGGGGAGATACCCATGTAGATGGAATACATACATACCCGTGTATGTTTTGGGAGCCATACACGGTGGCAGGTTGTTCATTGACTTTCCTGGCCTTCATCAAAGCTAATGTCCACTAAATATAGCTGGTTATATTTTGTCAATATTGCAAATGGAAGGAGCAATTTTGGGTTGGGGGTTAGGAAGGGGGTTAGTTTCGTGAGAGTCAGGGCTGACTAACACATTTTTCTTTTCTTCTTATTTTTAATGTACTGCCTTCGTGTTTAAACTGCATGAGAACTGAAGAACTTTCAATAACACAGGCTGTACTTCTCTCTGACCTTGCAGATAACCATAAACCAAAACGCACAGTGCTCTGTCTAATTGCTGTTCCCGATGGCGCTTTACAAGCTCATGCTAAATTTAACGAGGAGGAGGAGGAGATCAGGCTGAAAACTTTTCCAAACATTTCTTTCCTGTGGCAAGGGGAAGGATTGGAAGAGTCCCTGTGTGCCACCTGTGGAGGGCAACAAAAGCGCAAGAGAAATATAAATATCCAGCGGACGTGACTTTACTGTATGGAGCCAATCCAGCCTGAGACCAGAGTCTATACACACATCTATATCGGCATTTATATGCCCGTATGCCCATAACAAACATAATCCCGCGTTTCTGTGTTGTCAGTCACAGTCCCTGTGCTTCAGGTCCTGCCACACGCGCCCATGAGGTTGGTAAGACATGGGAGGACATGAGGCACAAGGAGCTGCTCTTTGGCTGGGGGTCCTCCTGTCCCACCAGGATGGGGGGGTGCCCACACGGAGGCAAGGACACAAGGCAGCAGCCGGGTCCACAGGGATGACATGCAGCTCCTGGGAGGCTGAGCACCAGCCAGCACAGTGTTCCTGGCATGCACTGGTGCTGTGCCAGCCTCAGTGCCGGGACACACCACTGGCGCACTGTAGCTGCTGAAGGGTAATTTTTTTTTTAATTTTAGAAGATTTTTTTTTCCAATTCTGTCCCTTCTGGCCTGGTATGTTCCATGCTTATGATATTTCAGAGGAAGCAGATGTTCCTCTGACCACAGCAATTGTCACAGTGCTTAATTTTATTAGGCTCTTAGGCAAAAAACTCTCAGCACCTTTCACAAGCTGCATATGCCAGCCTGAGAGTTTCAAACAACACTGGAGCAAAGCTATCCCTCAGGTGGATCACAGTATGTCCAGAGAAAGACCTTACAACTAGGAGATATCAGATCAACTTAAAATTACCTGTTTATTAAGTTGACGTTGTAGCAAAAACCAAAACAAACAAACAAAACCAAAAAAACCAAAAATACCCCAAAAAACTTGCCAAAAGCACACAGAATAAAATAAAAGCAGGAATGTAAAAAAGGTGTTTTGAACATTCACAGATCAAGGAAAAGGGGCTATAAAAATCTATTTAGAGTCAGTGCCTGGTTCAGTGGGCAGCCTAGAGCCCTGGAGAGCCCTTCATGAGCAGGGACTTGGATTTAATTACTCCTTGCTCTGGCCCCAGTCTCTCTGTGCCTCCTCTCATTGCCTTGTCTAACAGGACTGCAAGTTCCTCCAGGGACTGTTTCTCATTGAGCTTTGCATATTTGCAAGACAGTGAAGCTGTCTTGGTTGTTTCCCCAATGCAGGCAGCAGGAGCAGCAAACCAAACTTTTGGGCACGCTCAATGTTGACAAGTACCGCTGCTGCCTTTGTTGATGGAGCAGAGACTTTGTACTGCATCGGGAGCCCAGGCTGTTGTGTCTTTTACAATTGTATTGTATTGTTTGGCTTCAGAAAAGAGAAGAAACATATGACTTACAAGGACATGGGAGATTCTCCCATGTCCCCACTGCATATTTCAGTCAAGCAAAATTAACCTCTTCACAGGAGGCGAAGATTTATTGTGGGCAGAATTACAGTGAGCGTAGCGGATGCGGCAAGGAGGAACAGAGCAGAAACAAATCAATTCACAAACAGGAAACATAAAAAGCTGCTGCAGATAATCCAGTACAAAAAAATATGGGCCAGCTGCAGAGAGCTACCTGAGCTGGAAAAAAGACTCAACAGCCTGTGCAGTGCATGACAGATGAAAATCAAATCTGGCCTGAAGGATTAGAGAGCTGCATCTCTGTAGGTTTGTACAGCCAGATGTGACCACAGTAGCAACAGAAGTCACTTCAGCCTCTCAGGAAATATTTAAAGGAGGATGGTCATTTCCAGAGTGTGAGGGACGAGGGCACAGAGGACATACCAAGGGAAAGGGCTGTGGATGAGCTGCACATGGGAGAGAAGCATTTAATAATGCTTGCTTTTGTTGCAAAGATCTTGCTATCCATTTATTTTTCCTGAAAGAGCATTCAGCCTTAAAATAGCGTAGGAAGCTCAGGTTAAGGCAAACGCCCACACTCCTGCAGTGCAAGGAAACGGGCTGTCAGTAGTTAGAGCACCTGCGCTGTGTTTTCTCCCAAAAGCCGTTGTGTTAAACCATCCAGCTAAAAACCCGAACTCCTGCCCAAGCGTGCCGGGCGTTTTCCCACCCTCCCTTCCTGCCTGAGCAAGCCCGGGTGTGCGGATGCCAGCTGGGTGCTGCAGCACAGGGAGAAGTTACCAGCAGGCAACCCAGGATGGCGATGCTGGGGTGCCACCATAACGCACTGAGAATCTGGCAAATTACCTGAAGTCATCATCAGTGCTTTAGGGAATAAGCAACGCAAGGATTCAGGTCTAGAAGGTCCCATAGCTCTTTCCTGTCTCTAGTCATACGTGGATGTGTTGGGATGTATGTAATACCTGACAGAGCCTATGTGAGTGTCTGGTTTCATTTCTGCTGGAATCTGGGCTGGAGCAACAATCCCAGCCACCTCGAGTGGCAGATGGGGAAACAGCAATATCAGGAGAGTTTGACCAAAATGATGGCCTTACAACCAAATATACAGCTCTTTACATCCATTCATATTCCCTCCCTTCCTTGCCAGTCCTGGCTCCGAAGTCAACTGCTGTGGAAAGCTGAAGTAACTCTAGTGCAAGTGGCAGTGGGAATTTGTACCCGGAATTAACTGGTTAATAATAATCTTTACATTTTTCCTAACTGCCATGTTCCAGGGCACTTGAATGAACAATTCACCAAGCATGTTCGTTTTGAATGACTGCATTGAAATCAGCACAAACTCAAACAGAAGCCCTATAAAAAGCCAAAGCTTTATCGTGTGCTTGGTGGTGGCAGCAAGAAGGCCTGTGGGAAGGAAACAATACCCGCCTGAGTGGAGCGAGGGTTTATCTGCTTGCCATCAGAACAGGCCAGTCGTGTTGTTTTTCCGTCCGTTCACCATGTGAGCAGGCTCCGGTGTACAGTACCAGGCTGTGCAAAAGCCTGCGGCCGGGTCCTTCTGTTTGTAGGACTTGCTGACATAAGGTGGAGTTGAGGTTATTGTGGTGTGGGACGTTTCCTGCCCCAGCCGCTGATAACCACAAATCCCAGCAGCCTCACAGGCTCCCTTTGTCCCCCGGTCTAGGACCTGAGCTATGTATAGCCTATAGCCGCCCAGCCCAGGGCGGGCGCGCTCGCATCCCTGCGCCCGAGGATGCTTCACCGCACACTGGCTGTTTTCCCGGTGAGGAGAAGATGCTGAAGGCCTTTCCACACCCAGAGTCCTGCTAAACTTTTTACCCCTAGGAGCAAAGGAGGAGGCTGAGGATGGGTCTGTGTGGGGCAGCCTCGGCCAGCGAGCACGCATTTCTTCACACCAGAAGTAAAAAGATTAAGTTGACTGCTAAAACTCGGTGTCATTTATACCGGCTGCGGGGTAAATGAAGGCCTCGCCATGAAAACAGCATTAAGCTCACTTTGCGCTGTCCAGCTCAGTGTCAGTGTGGTCAGCAGTGGGGGTCACACCTCTGTGTTAGTGCGTGTCCCCTGCCCGTCCCCCTGCTTGAGCAGTCAGTGTGGCCGTGCCAGCCAGCGTGTGTGGTGACGTGACTTCGCGTATGGCTCTCGTGAACAGAAAAACAGAGCAGGGAATGTGTTTTCATAAAGAGGTGATACAAGAGTAGGTGTGGACAGTTGGTCAGGAGAAGGAAGAAGTGTGGGGCTGAGGGAGAGGGGAGGTTTGAGTGCAAGTTCCCGAGACATGGGCACCACAGAGGTGTTGCAGCAGACAACACAGAGGGAAAAGGACCGCTCTGGGACAATGATGGAGCAGCAAAGGGGAAACACCCAACACTGTGAAACTGGAGGGTGTGGAGTCCTGAAAGAGTTTCCCTTCAGCCAGGGCTCTCTTCCAAGCCGTGCTGCCCGCCTGCTATAGGATCACCCCAGCGACCAAGCTCTGCCTAGTGCCCAGTGCACGCTGCAGCAGGAAAGTAAAGGATGGCTATATCTCTGTAAGCAAATAAAATGTTCCAGGGTTGTGCTCTGGCCCCAGAGCCTGCTAGCCCAGCGCAGTTCACAGCCACATGGCCAGTTCTTGTGCCTTTCAAAAGAGACTGGCCACAACTGACGTGCTCAGTGGGCACAGCTGCTGCAAACACCTGAAACACTCTCATCTTGGGGGGTGGTAACTGGCATGTGCCAAAACTGTGCAGGTACAGTGCTGACAACTCAGTGATACAGAACAGCCATGGCCTGGCCTCGTTTAATTTATTGGCATAGATATTGCTGATGACATGGAAGCTTTACCTGCTAGCATGGAAAAATTTCCTCTTTCCTTTTTGATCCTTTGTGTGTGGGTGACAGCCCAGGCTGGATGCTCTCTGAGCTGCATGTGTCAACACCCAGAGGCCCCATATTTACACTTTCCATGCCCAGACTCACCAGCCAACGCACAAAGACCATCACTCCCACTCAGGCAGGCTCTGCTCCCCTGACCCCTTTTGCCAGGTGCATTGTACCAGTCACGAAAGCCAAGGCTGGTGCTAGAGAGATCGGCTCGGTCTGGTGAACTGGTGCAAAGCAGGGGTCAGAGAGCCTCCCACCAGCTGGGCATCTGGTCCGTGCTGCAGGGAGCACCAGGCTCAGAGCAAACAGAGGAATAGCACACATTCTTGAAGACCAGCAACCTCCTGCTTTCAGGGTTGGTGCTGATACTTGGCAGGGAGGTGTTAACAAGCAGCAGTATTTTACCTGGACTCACATGAACCCTGGGCAGGCTGTGCCCCATGGCTATGCTGTGCTGCTGAAACAAATGGCAGTCTCCCCGAGCACCCCAGGGGGCTTACGAGGTGTCCTTGGTGCCATCCCTTCTTGCAGTGTGAAGAGCTTCTCCTCCCCACCCTACCCGTGTAACAGACCTACTCTACATGGAGCATGAGGCTGCCCAACAGCACCTGCAGAGAGGAAGACAGAGATGCTACTGGCTCCCTGTCCCTTGCCTCAGCACTCAGTCCACTTCCCAAAAATCTGGCCACGCCATGGCTTCATCATGGGCCATTTGCATGGCAGAACAGAGACTGTGGTGGGACAATTAATTCAAACCAGAGCTTGAGGATCTTGGTGGCTAAACCTTCCTATGCATGAGATATTAATCACTTCTTGTCCCCACAAGGAGCTTGGCACCTCCTGTTACAGCTGCTATGGAGCTAGAAGTTGTGGGATGCTACATTTCTCCTGCAGCAAGCCAAACTGGTGTGCCTTCCAGGTAGGAAGCATTGAAGACTTCTGTTTTTATACAGTACTTGCTTTTACTGCATTCACGCCAGCTTGGGAAAACAGCACTAATGCCATCAGCTACCACTGTCTGTCTCCTGTAATCAAATATCCTGCTCCCTGTGAAACTCAAACGCTGGGCACTGGCACTGCTGCTTCCATGGGGCTGCAAGGCACGAAGATCCCTCCTCTTCTGAGAAAATCCAAGTGAGAAAATAATCTGAATAACGCATCCTGCTCAACTCTATCTGCAGCTGCAGTGCCTCACACTCACAAATTGTCCAGCAATGGGAATCAGGCCTGATCCCATTTAACACAAACGTTAATTTATCAGGTGTTTCATCTCTCTTAAATGTTCATTTCACTGTTGTTTGATCAGACAACATCCATATCTTACATTTGGATCAGTGTTTCCCTACCCCCTTGAATGTTCAGGGCTCCTATTCCTCTCCTTCCACTTTGTCAGTCAAAGAGTTCACCCAATCTGGACACTGACATCCCCTCTGAGCCATCTCCTTACCCCTCGTGGGCGAGCATGGCATCAGGGGCTGGAAAAGCCCTTGGGAAAATGACATGGCAAACACAGTTAAGGTGAAGCTGCAAGGCTGAAGTCTGTAACACTAATGACATTGTGAGTCAGACCTTGGAGACTTCTTTCACCTGTGCGACTGTTCCTCGCACCCACACAGCAATGGTGGAAGCAGCCAAGCCGTGGCATGGGCAGTGGTTTCTCCTCCCTGTCACCATGGCCCTTCTATCAGCCAGGGTGGGTTCAGTGAGCATTTTGCATGGAGAAGAGACCCTTTGATCCCCACCTTGAGGGAGCTTTTTGGGGTGTTATCACAACAGTGCAGGGATGCCCTCCAGACACATTTGAGCTGGAACTTCTGCCCCAGCTGTGCCAGAGCTCAGTGAGCTCCTCTGACCAGTTGGCTGTACTGGTCTGCACACCAGCCACAGAAGATATAAACCAACCTAGTATAGGTACTGTAGAAAGGAGGAGAAAATAAACACTCAGAACTTGCAGGACTGGGAATATAGGGGCTGAGACTGGAGCAGATCCCTTGGCTGCACCTGGTTTGACTGTGCTCTGCCAGTAAGAGGGAGCACAGGTTCAACGCTGCAGCACAATGAAGACTGAGAGGGAGGGAGAAGCCTTGGATTAAATCGCAGTGGAAAGGAGAGAGCGTGGGTACAATAAGATACCCAGGGTGACATCTCAGTCAAGGCCAAATGCTCCATCCATCTCTCTGTGTTAGTCACTGCCGGTAAATTTTGCTCTCTGTGAATATTCCTCCCTGGCTCCCCTGCTTCTCCCTGGATAATGGCATTTCTATTCAAGTTGTTTAAACTAACAGCAGCACAATTCGCAGCCAGCGGCTTCGGCAGCTTTGTGTTCATTTGTTCAATCAACATTCACCCCCTGGTAAGTGACTTTCAGAGAAAACTGTGACTGGCAGACAATGGGCTGGCAGTTAACAGCAGCAGTTTTGTGTCTAAATGCTTGCAGGCGCTGGGGTAAAATGTCTCTCCCCAAATTTAAAAGGACAGTGGTCCCCCTTTGGTGCACAGGGACCGAGAGGCAGCAGGGAGATGAGAGTAACTTTCCTTCAGCCCTGTCCCTGTGCCGGGAAGGTGGAAGGAAGGTGCCTCGGGGTGGTGAAGCCCAGTGCCAGGGCTGATGTGCGGCCTCCCGCCTTCCCCGCACACGGCCGACGGGGAGCTCGCTCGCTCTCCGAAGGACACGGCTCTGCTTTGAAATACTGCTGCAAATAATCGCGCTGCCTGGGCTCGACAGCCCCCCACCACCGGCAGCTCCCTGGCATCACCCCCAAACCTCAGAACTTCATGAGAATAATTTGCCCCCCTCTCTGTGGCTCACTTAAAACATTTATTTTGACAATGAAAGCGATCATTAACTCCACCCATTGATTTATTTTTCCTAAAAGCCCATTGTTAGCCCTTAAATGTGCAAGATAACTTGCCACTTGAGATACCAGCAAGTGGTTTATAGACTTGTCTACCAGAAAAAGCCCTGTCAGTTTATAAATGGGCTGGTTCGTGTGGCTCCCTTGTGGCAATGTCCTTATTTTGCTTTGAAAGTAAAGCTTGATATTGTTTAAACTTTAGACAAATCACTACTTACTCAAATTGATACGATTTTCTCATGTAGCTGAGACCTAACACCTTCTGGTTTTGATCATGCCATACAAGTACTATATACCAGCAGATCATCCAGAAGCTACCCCTGGATGACAGGCTCCTTCTCATCCTTCTAACAAGGATAAGGTCCCAAAATAGTCGGGTATCCTGTAACCATGATGGAGAACAGATAAAAAATTATGTAGCAGTAAGTGCTTTTGGTATAATTGTTTTGGATGTTTATGTGTGTGGGTCCATAGAAATTCCCCAACCCTTTCCCTCCAGGCTGTGCCTCTACCCCAAGCTGCAACAAACAGTTGTTCATATCCCCAGTGCAGCTTTTTGTGTCGCTTGGTTCCCTCCCTCCTCTCTTCTGGGCACCCATATTAAAGCTTTGAGGACTACTTGTTCTCTGTAGATGGGTGTGCGGGTCCTTTCTTTTTCATCTCACCTCACCAGCTTTCCTCTGAATCTGTCTAGGGAGCCACATGGTGTAGAGGAGGACCAACCTCAACAAGTGGGTGAGCCAGGAGAACAAGCTGGACATCTAGGAATTTGTGGGATATTCACCACATATGTCATGGGACATCCACCACATACATATCTTTGTTGTACTGTCCACTAAAATCATGTTAATAACTTGAGAAAGCAGTGGCTTGTCAACCCACGGTGGACAATAGTATGCCCCCCTAAAGCTTGTATTGGACTCTTTTAATCAAATATCTCTACTTTCACATCTTAGGAAGAATAAAAGGGTGTTTCTAACCTTCCTGGCTGCACAGCAAAGCTTGAAAGACAGATCTTCCAAAGATTCAAA
This sequence comes from Antrostomus carolinensis, assembly GCF_000700745.2. NCBI lineage: Eukaryota > Metazoa > Chordata > Aves > Caprimulgiformes > Caprimulgidae > Antrostomus > Antrostomus carolinensis. The sequence continues at coordinate 62,623 of NW_010311447.1, forward strand.
AGTCAGAAAGAGAAAAATGAGGTGTGTCTTTGACTTTTCTCTGTTTCTTCAGATTTTAAAGAGCCTCCAGCTCTTTAAGCCAGACCTGATTGCTGCACGTGTGAGGATCTGGCAGTGCAATCTGGCAGCCTGGGCTCCTGTCAGGTGATGAAGCTCCAGGTTTTACATAGCTTGAGAAAAAACGCGCCTGTTTTTTACCACCAGCGTTTCCCACACGGCATACATTAAAATGAAAGCTAAGTGGGCAAGCCAACATAAATCAATCCCTGCACCTTCTGCCTGCTCACAGATGCACAGGGATCTTGTCTACCCCAAAGAGCAACTGCCCTTCAAATGCTCTCTCCCTCCCTCTCCCCAGTCGTGCCACCAAGACCCTGCTCTCCTGGGGGTCTTTCCCCAGGGATGTCCCCCCAGGACTGACTGGCAGATTGATTCTGGCTCCACGACCTGGAGCAGGGAACCTTCCAGTGCACCGTGCGTTTTGGGAAGGTAAATACACAACCAAAATATCCAAGCTGCGGGCGGCTTGACCTTCGAGCGACCCTTAGCCTGACCTAACGCTGGTCACTCTCACCAACAGATTTGTTTATCTTGGGACCTTGAGGCTCCCGACCCGAAAACACCAGGTTGTCTCCCAGCTCCAAGGCCTGCCAGGCTCCCATTAGGAACGCCCAATGAGATGCAGGTTTTCTTTTTAGTCCTGTCCCCAGGACCTCAGGCTAGGCAAGCGGCTGCAATCCTGCCAAAAAAGCTCTGGTAAGTTAAACGGGGGCGTGAGCCCCTTCCCCAGCCTGCGGAGCAGCTGCGTGCACGCGCTCGGGAAATGGCTCCGAGAGGGGCTTTTCCTTTCTTCAAAGCTTGGAGGAAATTTTGCGCAGGGTTTCCCCTTTTTTTGGCCAGAGAACTGCAGCACGGCTGGGGAAGCAGTAAGGGCAGCAGATGCAGAAATGGAGGGAGACTTTTTCTTACTGTAAGAGAGCAGGACACAGAGGGGCAGGGGGCGGCAGCAGGACGCATCATTTTGGGAATGTCTGCTATCCCAGAAGTGAGTGGAAACAACCCATCTGAAATATGCAGAGCCATTATCAGGCCAGGGCTTAAATAAACTTTACTGTCCATTCAGTGATCAACCTCCCTGGGAGCCGCCGGCTCCATTCATCACTGTCACCTTTTCAAAGTGACTGTGATGACAGTTCATGATCATTAACTAGTAATGGTGTGCTTTGCATTAACAGGAGGGCACATCAAACGAGTAGGCTTGCAGCTTGAAAGTTAACTAAATTATATCATAAACATTCTCTGTCTAACCATGTACAGATGGTGACAAAAGGTGGGACAAAGTGGCAGGCAGGAGAAAGCGGGGATGGGGGGACATCGGGAGAAGAAGCACTTTGGTACCGTACCTATGGTGCTGCTTGCCTGCCCCACGATTTGCTAATAATTAGGAATAACAAAACATGGCAGTCTGTCCAGAGGGACTAGAGCTGCTCGCTGAAGCTGCAGAAGTTTTACTGTCAGCAATGTTGCCTTAAGATTTCACAGATCCACCGCGGGCAGGGGCTTGTTGCTGCATTTTGTGTTTTTTTCCTCAAATGGCATTCATTGCGGGCAGAGCTGAGGCACTCCAGGCACAGTTTGGATAGGCAAGCCTGAAAATTGAAAAGAAAAGGATGTGAGAAGGGAGATTTCAAACACATCCTTCATCTCAGAGGTCCAGGACGGCTCATCACCACTTCCTACTGGCACAAAGTACCAGCTACAGGCCCCCACGCATCCTTGGTGCATGCTCAGAGCCAGAAGGGCCCATGCTTGAGAAGGGCCCACCAGCTCAGTCTGCTCAGGGAAAACAGTCTTGTTTGGAGAATAGCTTGGGAGGCGAGAGCTCCTAGCACAATTCCCAGTGCAATCCCTACTGGCTGAAAAACATCAAGAAAAAAAAAATTATGCTTTCCATCTATTCACTAGCAAAAAAGGCAAAAAAGCTGTAAATCTTTTTGGTACAATTTATTATATTATACTTGTAACAAGATCTTTCATACAGACAAAAATGGTGCCTGGAGTCGGGTTCTTAAATCCATAATTCAGCACTTTAGGGAAATGGAAAAATACTTTAACTGGGACTGCAGCAGGAGCTGCTAGATGCTCAGGGCTTTTGCAAAGTCCAGCAAAATTCCAGCAAATGTCCAGCAAACTCACTGCAGCAAAGGGCTCTCCTGCCACAGAGTTCAGCAGACTCTCTACTTAGACACTTAACTATATATTTAAGGGGTTTGGATTTAGGCACTCATTTTTTTACTGCTCATCTTAATGTTTTAAATTAGTGCACAATCAGGGAGACTTTTCTGCTCCCTGTGACAGAATTAAGAAATTTAAAAATCATCAGTCGGCGACAGTTTGTCTTCCTTCACTTCCTCACACCTCAGTCCCTTCAGCAATCTCTCACATTCCACACTTTTCCATCATTTACCCAACTTTAGTATCAAAGTCTTCACATAAAAAAGCCCCAGGAAAGGTAACCTGGACTCAGCTGTTATCCTAACCTAAATGGTCGGTTGAGGGGGAGGAGAAAGAGAGGAGCCAGACTGATTTTTACAATTCCTCTCACAACAGTGCTTCAATCTGCACTTGAACAGCTGACACCCCTGAATGATGTAGGAAACTTTTTTGGACATGTATTTTCAAAAACCACTGTTTTTTCAATGCTAAAATTATCTGTGAGGGGCATCAACTTTTCCTCTGTGCATGTAACTGCCTGCCTCTGTGTGCCGTGGAGCAGGGTTACTTTCCCACCGGTTTGCCATAGCTGCGAGGAAAGTTGTAAGAATTTAGGTTTTCCAAGAGACTCTTTTAAATTTGGGTCATTCACTGTTTGGGTGCATAACAGTGTTATGTGAGGAGTTCTGGGCTCCCCAGTACAGGAAGGACATGGAACTCCTGGAGCATGTCCAGCAAAGGGCGACTAAGATGATTAAAGGACTGGAGCATCTTTCATATGAGGAAAGGCTGAGGGAGCTGGGCCTGTTCAGCCTGGAGAAAAGACAGCTCAGAGGGTATCTGATTAATGTTTATAAATATCTAAAGGGAAAACGTCTAGAGGACACGGCCAGACTCTTCTCTTTGGCACCCAACAATAGGACAAGAGGCAACGGGCATAAACTGCAGCATAGGAAGTTCCACCTGAACATAAGAAAGAACTTCTTTACTGTGAGGGTGACTGAGCACTGGAACCGGTTGCCCAGAGGGGTTGTGGAATCTTCCTCCCTGGAGATATTAAAAAACCATCTGGACAAAATCCTGGTTCATGTGCTCTAGGAGTCCTTGCTCGAGCAGGGTGGTTGGACTAGATGACCTTCAGAGGTCACTTCCAACCTCAACCATTCTGTGATTCTGGGATAACTTTGACCTTCGAAAGCCACATCAAAGCCCTCGTGCAGGCAGAAAGCAATTCAAAGCACAATCATCTGCCATTGCACCTCCCCTGTCCCAGAGGTTGCTGGGTCCCTGCACCAGTGCAGTAGCAGGAGGACGTGAGCTTTCCCATCTCAGCAACATCCCTGTTGGCTCTGGCTGCTGATAAAAGGGGTGCTGCTCCAGTACCACAACCTGTGAACTGCTATGACTGAGACACCCCTGCACCTCTGCCACTGCCCTTGCACAAGGAGGCACCTCGGGGAAATGGGTAGAGCCGATGCCATTGACCGCTTTGTCCACCTGAGCTCTTTTCCTCCAGAGGCACAAGCTGCAGCCCTTTGCACTCCCCTGCCATGGTGGTCGCTTTGTCCCCAGTGTGCCTGGGTCTGTCGTGCTATAAGCCTGGATGAAAGACTGTGCATAGTCTGGGTCTTTTATAGCACTGCCTATCTGAGCACCCACATGCTCTAGTCAGGGGGGACAGAGGAGCAAAATAAACAGTTGACAGACACTAAGGCAAAGTATCATGTGAAGTCAACAATTTAAATAAGGAGGCACAGGTACGGCAACACCCCCTTCAAGGCTGAGGAAACAAGAGACAGACTTAACTTTCCATACAGCTGCCCTTGTCTCCTTTCAGCTGCAGGAAAAGAAGTGACAATGTCCAAACGCTAGCCGGCCAGCTAGGACACCCACTGTCTTTCATCCCTTGTCTCATGCCCTGCCAGCATCACAGCTGGGCTCCACCGCCTGCACAGCACAGCATTTCTCCTCAGGAACATGTTGGGACACCAAGCATATACCATCCTATGAGGGACGAAAGCCTTCCAGGAATCAGATAGGATGAAGAAGCTGTATTATTTTCTCAGGAGATTTATATTGCTCGTGGGATGTTGCTTAACAGATCTTTCTGTCCCTCTTCCTTGGTCCTAAAACAATACTTCTGACAGAACAGAAAGGCAGAAAACTGCAATTGGTTTATGATTTGTTCTTTTACACATGCAGATGTTTCACAAACATTTGAAATAACAATTCACCCTGGGAACGTAGTGGGTGAGAGAGGCAACACGGCTGAGGACTTCTGGGTCCTATTCCTGGTTCCATCAGTCGTCAGCTCACCCGTGTCACCACAAGATTACTTTGTGCCTCCACCTCCTGCTCCTTTTTCTGCTCCATTTCTTTAGATGGTGAGCACATCGCAGGGCAGGAACTGGTTGGTTTTCTTTTTAATGTTTGTGCAGCACCCAAAATAATGAGAACCCTATGTGTGACTGTCTTGCAAACGAGATGCTTTGTATTTTAGTATCTAAAAGCTGATATCGAATGGGAGCTGATGGACTCAGATGTACTTAAAGCAAAAACAAACAAACAAACAAAAAAGAGCAAGGCCATAGTGTAATATTAACCATATGCCCCACACAGGATTGACAGAGATTTTGCACTTATTCCTGAAGGTCCGTGCTGGGCTAAAGATTACCATATGCTGTAGGAATGCTCTGCAAACACCAAAAGGTGGCCATGAAAGTTGAAAGTTACTATACAGTCAAAGGTGGTTAATTGCAGCTTCTACAACCTGTTTTCCCAGGTACATAGAGCATTCAACTGCTTGGTTACAAGGGATGTTAGCTTTTCTCCTCACACATGACTGACTAATTTTCTACATACCATTTAAAAGAAAATGCAAATAAAAGCAGTTTTCAAACAGAACAGGATTTCTTTTCCAGTGTGGCCTCTACAAACCTTTAAGAGTTCCACAGTGACTGGTCAGGAAGAGAAGACCAACAGCCATAGCTGAGTGGCTTAGAAAGGAAAGGCAATGGAGTTTTAAGCAGGAAAAGCAAACTCTGATATTGCTAGGAACTGGTTTTTGGTTATGCTGTAAGGTCTCCATCTATTTTGCAAGCAGTTAACTCCTTCCATACACCTCATGAGTCAGGCAACTTCCCTTGGCCTCTGGTGTGGGCAAAGGTACGTGATAAAGATTGCATTTTCCAGAAGTGCTCAATTCTGTTAAGTGCTATGGACATTTCATCCTAAATAAAGAGTAAGAATACAGATAGACATCAAGGAATGTGGATCCACAGAAGCTACTTTTATACTGACAAATGGTGACTGTCATTCTTCAAGGGCTGTGAAAACGGAGACAAGAAAAGTGGAGCAGGAAAGCACATCAGAAGCATCAATGAGATCGGGTTTCTATCACCATATTGTGGGACCCAACTATAATCAACAGAAATGAAAAGAAAATAGCTGCATTGGTATCACCTGGATGGAGCTGTGTTCAAACAGAGTGATAGGTGTCCTTCTCCCAGGCATTGCTCAAGCTGTGGGGGAAGATCCTCTGCAGGAAAGTGTCTCCTTATTCACAGAAACTAAATGAAGGAACATGCCGAGATGAGGAATGGCAAGCTAAAACACAATAGGAAAGTGCCACTAAGGTACATATGAGACTTCCTCTGACACTGCAAAGTGTAAACTCAAGAACACAATTTATAGAATATATGGGGGTGCAAAACACACTGGAGATCAGTCTGACATGGAGTTGGAAGGCAGAGTGGGAATCGGGACTTCCAACAGTAAAATCCAGCCATTCTTCCATGGTCTTTGTTCAAATGTTCAGAAGTGGGTGGTGATTTAGGTTCTTAATTGCACCAGAGTCCACTGAGGCACTTCTGTCCTCATCATCTAAGCAGCTGAATAATCTGTCACAAAATGCCTGTCCTGGTACCTCAGCAAAAAGCTACTCCAAACCACTGGCTTCTTTGGAAGCATTTGTCCCCAGTCACACTTTATTCCTTCTTCACAAACAAAAAAGCAAAAAACCCAGGAAAACAAAAAATGGTAAAGCTGCTCACATCTGGTAGAAGATGTGAGAGACGTCGCTAGTAAAGTGACTTGAGGAGGAAAGCATGCCAAAAGTTATTTTATCAGTTCAGTCTCAGATAGGAAAGGACAAGGAGCAGGATTCTGATGCTAAGCTTTTCTCTAAAGGTATGGGAATGATAGGCTGCAAACAAGCAAAAAGGAAAGCAGAAGAAACTCTAAATACTGAAGGCTGGAAAGTGTTGCTTGCCGTGATCAGTTGCAGACTGAGCAGACCCCTGCAGCTGGATTTCCACTTCCCACTTTCAGGAAAAATGCTCTGGAAAGGCAAAAGACAAAACAGTAAGCTCAGTGCTGACTAGGAAGTAGGTCTGGTTAACATTATGAAAGGAACTAAATTTCCCTTCCCCCAGCCTCTTCAAGGGCCAGAGATTTGTGTGCAAAATAGCTCGAGTTTTTCCCTATGGTCAAAGACTGGTGCTTTATTTATTTGCGGTCAGTAACACTGGACTTCTGTCATATTTTGCTGTGGTACTCTATTATTTAACAAAGTTCTGTGGACACTGGCCAATGCCTTTGCTTGACAGGGACTACTTTCTGACAGACATTGCACCTGGGCAACTGGATCATTTTTTTACTGAGAGGAGGGAAATTCAAGGTACAACAAGAAATTGGTTTATAGCCCGAAGGAAGGGGAGTTGTCAACCCTTGCAGTGTTTTCTTTTTTTTTTTTTTCTTAATGCATTAGATGAATACAGCTGCTTATACCACAGAACACTTGTGTGTATATATCAAGCTGCTTTTAAATCCTTATAAATAGTGCACACCTCAGCAATTTCCCCATGTGACCAAAGCAATAATGTGTGCGGCCACTGCTTCAGAAAGCGTTGGGTTTATTCTTTCTAAGAGTCCAGAGTGAGACCCCTCAAACAGCTCCTTACTGCCTTGTCCCAGGAAGGCCACCCAGCTCTTGCAGTCTCCTGGGATGACAGCCGTCCTCCATAGTAATCTTCTATGGGCTTTCCTCAAGGCGCGGACCCTGACCACTGCTCACCACCAGCCTGGAACCTTTGTTCCCATCCTGCAGACCTGAATCCTGGACATACTGGACTTTCAGGATGGAGGCGTAACACAGCAACACTGTAATACCAGTCCTGCTATTATAGGGGCGAAGACAGTGTGAAAACAGGGACCTCTCTGCCTTCTTAGTGCGAACATTTCAAGACGGCAGCCACTAGGCCTGGGAAAATAAACCAGGGGAATTAGACAAGAGAAAATCATAAACTGTTCAAGTTCTGGAGTACTTCCAGGTATTCAAACAGGTAATAGATTTGTTTAAATAAGTGGAAATAGTTTCAAAACGTCAACTTTGCCACATTGTCTAGTTTCTCCTTTCTGGTCCAGCTCCAGTCTGGGAGGTTTCTTCGTGCGTGAGCTCAGAGAAAAGCACCTACTGCAGAAATATAGCAAAACCCCACAGCATTTCAGTGGGGGATTTTCAGCTGGCACATGCCTGACGCTTTCATGATTTCCTGTTGGGCAGATAGCTTTGGGGAAACATTTACATGACCTACTGCCCAAACAGCATCAAGGAACTATCCACAGAACTAAATAAGCAAGCAATATAAAGGCAACACTTGTTACTCTCCTTGTTGCCAGAGTCCCTAAGGCTATTGGGTTCTTAATAACCCAAACACAAATTTTGGCCAAAACTTTACAGGTAGTTTCAATTATGTAGGTGGCACAAAAGTGCAGTGGCCCTACTGACTCCCAGAGCCCACCAATAGAAATCAACAGGCATGACAGAAATAAAAAATATAATGGAATTTACCTAGGATGCAGCACAGAAGTGTATTTGCTTCTCACAGGAATGACAGCATTTTGAATCTATGCGGATAGCCCATTAAACTCCACACACAGTTTATTTTAAAATCTTTTTACCTTCTTGTTATTCAACATCAATTTCAGATTAAGACTATTATTTGAATCTTTCAAACACTGTTCTTCTCTGCAGCCCTGGCTAGGACAATAATAATATACTCATGAAGTACAACCATCTACCTGTAAATATTTTATAAATATGAATGTACTATAACTTCACCACCTCTGAGGTTCTGTAGACGTTGTCCTTGATCCAGAGGTACAGGAAAACAAGGAAAACGGTGATTATTGGTTACCCATAAGAACTGTTGCTGGTTACAAGATGACACAGATCTCCCAGTTCTCATCAATGTTCACACACTTCAATACAATCCCTCTTATTTATGTTAATGATCACAAATCGGCTGCAAGATCTACACTATTTTATATTTAGCTCAGCATCCCATGGAACTGAAACTTGGGCAAATCAAATCTGACAAACTGAACTCAAAGTTATCAAGTTCAGTGAAGCTTGAGAAAAATATATAGCTGCATAAAAGACAGTAAAAAGGTGGAGAGGAGGGTAGAGAGTGAGAGAGACCAGGAGAGACCAGCATGGTTCAATCATGGAACACCTGAAGCTCAGAGAATCCACCCTGGCAAAAGCTGATGAAAATGTGACTCAGTTCGCTCCGTTGCTCAGAGTGGCTTGTTCCTCCACATGCTCCATAACAAAAGCACTCCTGATGTCAGTAACATGTGGAGAGAGCAAATATTTCTCAATTGCAAATGATTCATTGACTCAATAAGCATCTGGCCTAAACATCTGATATATATTTAAAATTCCATCTATTTCCTTAAAAATATTCCTTATTTTTTGAGTGATCAAAACCAAATGACAACAGTAAAAAAGGTAACAGGGTAGTTTTTTTTATGCTATCTGTGATCAGAGGTAAAAGCTGTTTACCATTGGTGTGGACCAGGCAATCCTGTGCTAAAGCCCTTCAGCCTTCAGCTGCTCCTTTCTCAAGCAGAAGGAACCAAACACATGCACGTAACTCTGGGCAGTTAGCGACCAGCGATGCAACCAGGGGGTCTGCAGGGGAACAATTCGGCAGGGGAGGTGCTGATAACATTTCTGTGCAGAGGGTTATTCCCAAAGGCAATTAGTGACTCACTTGCACACCCGCCCCGGGAGGACATGGCTCCGGCTCCAAGTCACACCCGTCAACTGCTGGTCTCTATCTGATGACTTTTGCCATGCTGGGGAACTGGTGTAAGTTACAGATCAATTTGTCACTTCGGAGCTCAATCACACATCAGCCTTCCAGGTCACTGTGGCTCCAGCCATACGTGAATCAACATTTAATATGGCATTAAAATTCTCTTGCCAGTGCTTTTAACTTTTGTGCAGCGTGCGCTTATGATTGCAGAGTGGGGGTTCTCCTGTGCAGCCAAACAACTGCAATTTGTAGGCCAGCTTCAGCTGTGGGAGTTACATTCCTCCTCTCCTGGAGGATTGAGAGCAAGACACTTAACTCCCTGCCCCCATTTCTCACCTCTTCTCTATCCAGAAACAAGGCAGCCTGGTCACAGGGTGTGTGGTGTGCAGCACGGTGGGGATGCCAAGAAGCATGACATTAAGTGCAAATTGTTATCATTCGCTCCTTCAGCATTTTAACTTCTTTTATTTTTCTTTCCCATTTTACTGGATGAAGCTTTTCTAACATAACAGGGCTGACTCTGGGTGTTTCGGCTAGATTTAAAGTTCAATTAGGTTCTTTATTTTCCAGGAAACACTCTTCCTTCCTCTCCTTCCGTGATTGTTCCCACAGGTTTTAAGAGTTTCTTGTTGTTGGGGTTTCTTTCCTCCCCTTCTGGGTCTGACCTTTGTTTAGTTGCTCTTTTAGCAGGAGTCTTGTGGGTCTCACAGACAGTTTCAGTACAGTTGTGCTCTCAGTCCAAAAGGGGACTTAGCTGGGCAAATTGCAAGCCTTAGAGCTTCAAGCATGGGCTCAACCATGCTTGGTTCTCACAGTACTCCACATGGGGATTTATACCTCCCCAGAGACTGCACAAGGGCTGTTGCCCTCATCAGCTCAAGAGTTCATTCCTGCACTTGCCTACCACAAGCAAGGACAGCTACAAGAAAGGCAAGGTGTTTTGCCTTTGCTTTGCAAAATTTAAGGCAGTATTCCTGGGAAACTGAAGTCCTCTATTGAAGTAGTAATACCTTCCTTGCTCGGACATATCAAGGCTTTTCCTGAAACTTATATATATTTATATGTGTGTGTGTATGTGTTTGTATAAAATAATATAGAAATAAAATCTCCATCTTCCCACAAATGTCTCTTCTCCACCACAGGTAAGTACTTACCATCTAGCAAACTGGACTACATTTATTCTGAGCAATCTAATACCACTGTCCTGGCAGAGAAGACAAGACCTCTGACAAGTGTTATCTGACCTAAAGCCTCGATGTCTTTTCAGTGTTTCCAGTACAGTTCATTTGGCTCATGACTGCTCCTGCCCTTCTTCTGTTCTAAGGATCCCTCAAACACAGGCCAGCTTTACAATGAATAGTGCCCTGCCTGTTGCCAGCCTGATTGCCTGATGTCTTTGCCAATCTGATAATGCATGTACTGAACACTTTAAATGTTCATCAGATTGTCTAAACCGCTCATCTTGGAAGGCTCATCTAGAACCTCACTGCTCCAGTAGTGGGAATTTCCTCTTAAATCTACAGCCTATACTCTTAAACCTGCAGTTAATGGTTCACTAGACTCATTTATACTCATGTATACTTCTTACACGCACTGATACTAGTTTTTTCTTATGCTCACTGTCCTTCAGTTCTAGTTACTCTTCTTTTATTTGCACCTTCCCGCTTTTGTAGTTACTGAGCATGAGAGAAGCTGGTTTAGCCTCTCTCAAGACAGGTTTTCCACTCCCTGGTTATTCTGCAAGCCCTATGGGTTTTTTTTTTTCTTGGTTTTGGGGGTTTTTTTTTAGTTCTTCCCACGAAGGCAGTTGCCCAGAGCTGTATGCAGCATTTCACACAAGGTCTCTCTCTCACCAGCACCTGGCTCAGCGGTGCGACTACAATGCTCCCCTCTCCCCTGGAAAGGGTTGCACCGATACTGGATCCAACTCAAACTTCCTGTGACTCACTGCAGCACCCCAGCTTTCACCTCCTCTGAACCCTTCGGCTTCAGTTCATTGCCAAAATGTTTATTATTTCTCCCTAAATGCTGCAAGATCTTATCTTCTGCAGTATTACGTTTCACGTCACTTCTGCTACTGTGATTATTTTGTTCTCCTTGTGGAGATCCAAATCCTGCTCTTTATGGATAACGTTCCCCAACTCCAGGTCATCGGCATACTCCTACATTGATACTTGTTGAAAATATTAATGCACTTGGTCACCAGATTTATTTTTATGAAACTCTGCCAACTCCTCCAAATCTATTATTTCTTTTTCCCACATAAGTCACTGCTGTTGCCTTATTAGCCAGTTCCTTACCCGTGTTAAATAATAAGCAGAATTCAAACATTGGACTAGAAACTGAAATATTAAAATGCTTAATAAAGTTGTGAAAGATGAAAAAGTTGTGTATTTTCTATCTATAAATACAGTTACATTACAACAGGAAACAACCCTGCTAGTCTTTTACAAGCAGGTTTTGCTTTCTTTTCTTTTCTTTTCTTTTCTTTTCTTTTCTTTTCTTTTCTTTTCTTTTCTTTTCTTTTCTTTTCTTTTCTTTTCTTTTCTTTTCTTTTCTTTTCTTTTTTTCCCCTCCTGGTCACTTGCCTGCATGTATTTAATTCTTTCTCTCAAAATCGGTCCTGAATTTTTTTTAGTATTTGAGGCTGGATTGACAAAAGAGTAGATATTAAAATCCTGTAACACTACCTTCTTAAATACAGGTACTTACATTTGCTGTTCATTAACCACACACTGAATACCCAAATTCAATAGTTTGGTGAAAATCTGTGTTTTAAAAAATAATCAGACTTTTAGGTCTTTATGAGCTAGTAGGTTTTCAGTTCTAACAACCCATTTCCCACAGTCTTTAATTCAATCTGCTAACAGACACAAAAACTAGTGTCCTTCACTTGGCTAGACTTTACTTTGAGTTGATAATGCATTATCACACTTTTCCTGGTAGCGAGGAGAAGACCTCAGATGAGCAATGTCGAACCAAGACCCTCCAAGTTTTTTGCAGTCTTTCTGGCACATTTGGCCCATGGCTGCTCCTGTCTCCCTCTCCAAAGAATCTCTTAAATACAGGCTACACAAACTGCTTTGCCAGATACCAGTTGCAGTTTCTCCTGGGAAATACACAGGTTGGTGTTGACCTCTCATGACGTTGGGAGATTACAAATGTAATCCCTCCAGGGATGAAAAAGATAGAAAACATCCTGATTTTCCTCTTCTATCCTCATATAAAGCTGGTTACACTGAAAAGGGCACTCCATGAGTCTGTTGAATCCTCCTTTTGCATTGAATTGCCCTAAATCTGTGACTCTACAGCTATAGATTCTCCAAGTTTCCTTCATTCCCAAACAGGCTCATGGGTTTATACTGGAGATATTTTACTGACCAAACACAGGAAGAAAAATTTCATTTCCATTTCTTTGAATCGGATCTAATGCTAGAGCCAAAATTAAAAGAAAAAAAAGCAGGTAGGAAAGAAAGAGAAGCTGCTGCAGCTGAGGACAAAACTCCAAGCCAGGATTTATCCAATATTACCACAAGCAATTCTGATAACCTAATAAAATCTGCAGGAATGTTAGGCAAGGCAAGGACTCACACAACCTATTAACGAACTCATCACCAATCCACCTTTCTGGTAACCCACACAGCCCATTTCAAGCTGCTGGTCCTCTATAAGGGCAAGGTGGTGGACAAGGACACTGGGACACTTCTCCATCCCTGCTGGTTTTCCACAATGGCCTCACCACCCAGGAGCAGGCCATTAAAGACTGGCACGAACATGCTTTGCTGCCCATAGTCATTAGCAAGGACTCAACATGCTTGCAAAGTGAAGAAAAATGGGGTTGCTGACAGTCAGCAAGCACAGCACCCTTTCTTGGGGGTGCACAGTGCCTCTGCAGCTCAGGCCCTCGGGTACTCAGTACGTGAAGACATGAATAGTATTTTTTTCTCTGCCCATACTGGAGACACTGGTGGCATTGTTAAAGCACAAGCACCACCAAGTCCAACGTGGTTGCCAATCTGGCAGCACCGCGCTGGCTTTTTTGCTTCAGTGTGATCAAATGGCAGCATTGCTCACCCAGTGTGCAGGGCATGAAAGGATTAGCTGCCCTCCCCCACCAGGCAGGTGAGCGAAACCCTTTCCAATTCACTACATGTCAGTTTACAAGTAAAACATAAGGTATAAATGCAGCTATTGTTAAGGTGAAGCAGCCATCCTGGCTGGGGAGTTAGATTAGCAATTTGTCCTTTGTAAAAGGATTAGCTGAGCCCTATTGTTTCAGTGTTTATTTATCAATTTGCATTTTTAAAAGGGGGTATATATCTGACAAGGGCCCACGTTCGCCATGGACCCTGGGCCACGCCATTTTCTTCTAACTCCCCACTGCCAGAACCTACCAGAGAATTTTATAGACCAGAGATCAAGAGAAAACCAAATCTTTGGCACTGCTACTGCTCGCACAATAACATTTTGTTGGGCTGTCCAGCATTAGGGAGTCTTTCGGCTGAAAGCAACTGCTGGGTTGCTGCTAGCCACGCAGATCAAACACCTGAACTGGTTTCCCACTTTTCCTCAGATAGTTTAAAGGAACACACAGATATTTACAGCCCATTCACCGCAGTTTCTAGTCACATGGGCTGTAGCACCCAGTCTGTGGCACGTTGCTCCCTTAAGGGGATCACAGGCACCAAAGCAATGGAGTCTTGTGATGAAGCACCTCCATAATTAGCACTGATTTCACACTTGCAGTCTTCAAAGCCCCTCAAATAATTCATACAGCTTTCACCAGGCTCACAAAAACCTGGGTTTTTTTGCTGATGGAGGTGGTGGTGAAGAAATTACGTGGCTCATTGAGCA
>NW_010311447.1:76840-112177 GCF_000700745.2 Antrostomus carolinensis
GGTGAGTCCTCAGTTTAGCTTGTGTTGGGCACTTACACGGTCTCTGGGTGCCTTGTAAACGAGTATTTATTGCTGCAAGGACTAGTTCAGACTCCACACACCACAGGGACTCCTTACTGGAGTTCAAGTTGAGGGAAGAGGTTTCACACAGAGTGGTTCGCAGCATGGGAGAGGGGGAGCGCCGCTCGCCCCAGCGAACTCGGCCAGGAGCGCCGGCTGGCCATTTGGCAGGCAACAGCTGCTTGCTCGGATTAGGTAAAAATTCCTTCGATAGAGGGAACGGGGACGTTTTGGAAGGTAAGGGGGAGAGCAGATTTTTTAATTAAAGTGATCCCAATGCATGTGTGCTTTGGTGCAGCCCCACACTCTGCTTTTGCATAAGACATCGATGTAGGAAGCTATTCTTTTAAACCATAAAAACAGCTTAGAAGACGAACAAGCATCCAGCTGTGCTAAATTACTTTCCTACTCCCCCAGGACCCAGCAGCAAACTATAGCATGTATTTCACAGGCGTATGATTTATTTACATGGAGTAGCATACAGGTATTGGTTTTGACCCGTAAAATCCCTCTGTGACAGGGGACCAACACATCCAAAAGTCTTCTCCCAGACCAGGCTCACCACCACAGGTGTGCCAGAGCAGGACCTCTGTTCATGAGAGGGGGGAGAAGCAACTGCAGGGTATTCTCTGGCTTTTTGTAACTCCCTCTGCCACCCATTTCTTTTTCCTTTTCCCAAGCAATTTCAGTTTGTTGATCATCAGGCATCTCGCACAGGCAATTCATTTTTCCTGGTCTTGGGGGGAATGAGGAGGCTCAGATGGAACATACCATAAAGATCTTAAAATATGTTCTGTGCTGCTTATTGCAGATACTCTGATTCATGGTCAAAAAGGGAGGCCATGAGTGGGCTCGATTAAGGACATGAATTTAGGAATCATCAAGGAGCACAAGGCAAGCAATAGGCATTCTGCTCTAAGGATCATGGGCAAACATTTAATTAAAAAAAAAAAAAAAACCACTACACAAAAGGAAGGGAGAGTGGTGTTTCAAATGCAAGGGACAGACCCTGTCCCACAGAGTTTACAATTTACATTTAGATTAGCACAAGTAGCAGTAACTTTGCAGGGAAGGTAGATAAGGGTTACAACAACAAAACTTTGTGGCTGGCCTGCATTGTAATTTCACTAATTAGAAAAAATGAAATGTTTCAAGTTAATAAATCAGTGCTATTGACAATTCCATAAATTTGAGGGAGATACACAAATACCTGTGGGATAAACTCTTTGACTGGATTTAGCCAGTATACTCTCCAGAGTAATGGTTTTCAATCAACGGTCCTTGAGGTCTGCTTTAAAGATATGTGAAAGTTATCTTAAGAAGAAACAAGCCTATTCCCTAAACATACATTCACTGTAGATCCCTGAATATTTCTAGTGTGCAGGAAAGAACAAATCATGTCATATTGTAAGCACTTGCTCTAGAATGACAGATGGGGAGAAGATTTTTAACTCTTCTTTCTCAACTGAGAAAATCAATTACCACATCCTCATGGACAAGGGCTGGCAGTCTCCCAGTGTGTAGAGCTGCCAACCTCTCTATACGAGCTCGACTAACAAGGCTGGCCACTGGTGAGCCTTCTGTAAATACCAGCCTACATATGGATGCTGCAAATCTGCGAGCAAGTCCTTCTCAACAGATCTGCAGAGGCCTCAGTCATCTTTTAGACTGGACCAGCACGGCTCTTACCAATCAATCTAATCATACCTCAGCATAGCAACAGCCCACACACATTCATCTATCACCAGATGCCATGGCTACAACACAACACACTGCAGCAAGGCAATGGCACCACCAGCACCACTGCCGTGCTTTTATCAGTATCGTACACACCTCCCTTCACGAGGCAGCAGCATGCTCTGGGAAGGTGGTGGTGTTGGGACACGCAATTATTCACAGCTTCTCCCATAACAGGGCCCTTCATCTGTCTGGTTTGCCAAGGTTCTCTTCTCAATATGCGAGGGGAGAAGTGATTGCAACTCTCCGAGACCTCTTGACACTCTCCAAAGGATGACAATAGCAGCCTAAGATCTCTCTTTGAAGACAACCACCAATGCCAAGAACTGCAATGAAGTGTAGTTTCCATCCAGCTCGACATTCAAGGTTTGACATTGTAGGTGGAACAACTACCAGGCATGGCTAAAATGAGAGCTGTGTGAAAATGACTGAATATATTGCTTGATCCAAAGAAGAATAGAAGGAAAAAGTTAATTACTTGTCTGAGAATGCCTTTCCATTCCACTAGCATAGAAACATACAAGGCATCTCTTCATACTGCTAACACTTATTGCTAACACTTAAGCCAGTTTATTTTTTTATACTGGATTATAATCAGATTTTTCAGCATAATTAATACTCTGCCCTCATAAACTTTCTGGATTTACATGAGGAAATAGAAATCAATATATATTCAAAGCCAGATGGGCTTTTAGATGGCAACCACATCCTGACAATTTAGCTGAATTTGTGTAAGCACATAAGTCTGGGATGGGGCTTCTGCACAGAAACTGGAAACTGTTCAAAAGGTACCTTTCATTGCCATACTTCAGATTCCCTTTCCACACCGTGTCAGAATTGCTCACTGAACTGATGAGGCTTCCTGAACTCAGCGATTGCCTGGAATCAAGACGCTCTCTATTTTAATTCCAAAAATACCAAAAGACAAATCAATTATGCTTGTAGAATACTCACAGTCAACTGCTTTAAGGAAAACAAGAGGCTGAGATCCACTTCTTGTTTGTGTAGTTTTAAGGCAAGCAGAAAGAAGACATATTGTTAGAAGAAAAAAAAAAAACCATAGGAAAAAATGATAGAAAACCTTAAATATGATAAAGGTTTCTTAGAGATATCCAAATCAGAAGATGGAGTTGTCCACATAAGTGTCCTTCAGAAAAGCAGGCAGGTAGATGGCATTGCTCTGTACAGCCTTCAGCAAAATCTATATTTTTGCCATTTTTCTGCACAACACATTAGTAAAGTGGACTCTTAATTTCCATCTAGAGCTCACAGATGTTCTGCAGTGATAATAAAGAACAGAACACAGAAAGCACAGTGTTGTGTTCATGAAGCAGTAAGGTGCAAGACCTAAGGGACACATGTGACTCCACTCTGCTATATTCCAGGGATCCTATCAGCACAAAATAGCAATTCTGCTTCAAAAAATACAGTACTACTGGATGATCAGAGAGTGTTTCATGGTCAAGGCTAAATGGACACCAGTGCACCAGGTAAAATAGCTTAATCCCAGGCAAATATTCTAGAGAGTACCCTGACTACTGTTTAAAGGCAAACAGATAGAGTGAATTGATAAGGCAGGGGTCAACAATTGGTTCTGATATAAAACATTTCACAGAAAGCAGACCAGATCATGCTACAGTAACTTTTACTGCAGAGATCAGTAGGCCAGCACAGCTATTCATAAGTGTCACATATACACGTGCCTCCTGCTTAGGCCAGCCAGCACAGAGCTAAAATGGGAGCATATAACAACTTAGTGTTAATAAGCAAACAATCATTAGAAGTGTTAACAAGTGATGGTAGAGAGGCTCTGTTTTTCATTTTATTACTGATCTCTAGTAAGTGTTATTATCCTCATAGAATAACATTTTATTATGAAATGCACATGCACAGCATTAAAGCCTTTGATAGTTCAACACTTGCCAGCAGCAGCAAAATTGTAAACAAAGTGAAAGAATCATTTCTGAAATGCCAACAGCCATCAGTATTCACGAAGTTTATAGGATGCAAAGAGGGCCAATATGCTGCAGCATCAATAACAGGAATTTACTATGACCTGGGGATCTAACGAATCGATTGAATATTCAGTTCCTTCCCATTTTTCAAAAAAGCCTAAACATACATGCCTAATCTCAATTGATTTGTGACCAAACTAGGGTCTTGAGTCTGTTAGATATTTTCAATTCTTTTTAGCCAATAGATTCCTTTAACATTTCCCTCTTTTATAATACAGCAAACAGCTGCAACTAATCATTTGTCATTATGGTTCTGTATATCTGTTTTGTTTTACAATAATTTTTACTTAAAACAACAAAAATACAACCAAGCAACTTCTGCTTACTGTAGAAATTAGATTTTTCTGAAGGTTGGCAGAATTGCACATGGTATCAGATGCAATTAGAACATGTTTATTTTAAACTGTAGCTAATAGCTAGGAAAAGGACATGGGTCAAGAAAAAAAAAACACTTTGAAATGAAAGAGCTTATATGACAAGACAGAGAAAGACTTAATCTTTGCTTACTTTCTATTATTGTTCATTGCAATCAGATAACCTGAAAATTACTGCTGCATTTTATAGTTATTTATTTCAATATTTTTTTCAGCTTTGACATACAAACCAAAACAGTAAGTCAACAAGGCTTACATTTCTGTTTTGCAAATATGCAGTCTCCATCTATCAGGAAAAACAGCAACAGGAGCTCAATCTACAACGTCCTATATCATAACTAAGTAGAACCAAGCTACTCCTGTGCTGTCTTGTGCAGCAACACAACACAGCAGATAAAGTGCACACAAGCCACTTTACTGCCATGTGCAAGCTAAACTTAGGAAAGTTTACTGAATTATTAAATAAGCAATTATGATAACACAGGATATTAAATACAGATAGGGCTGTGTCAAACCAGCTACAATTTTTTTTTTGTCTTTCCCATAGAAATGTTAGAAACACTAAAGTAAGCATGACGTCCTCCCTTCCTACACGTACCTCCCTCTTTAGAAGATGGCTAAAAATCAGTGAAGAAAGGAAAAAAAAGAACATAATACAGCAAAGTCCTACTGGGGAATAGTATTTTAATGAACACACAAAGCAACTAGGTGACATCTTTATCAGCCCTCATAAACCTTGATTGAATACACAGCGATAAGGCCTGTTTAAACTGTCATCCTCATGATAACATAGGCAGAGACAACACGGGCCTTAGCAACGACCTGTGTAAGAGAGGCCCTTCCAAAAGCACAGGCACCGTTAGGTAACGTATATGGCGCAAACAGTTCAAAGCCTGGGCAGCTGGTTTGCTTGTGCGACGGTGGGAGGTGGGGGGCTGGCCGAGAGGGTATATGTACATCTTCTCGCAGAGCCAGCTTGAAAGGGCACTCGCTTCAGAGCTAGTCTGGTTTTGGGGATGGCGAGCTGTCTGGGGAAGATGGGCGCTTCGAGTCAGAGTGACCTTTAGCACTTAGATCTGCAAACACTAAGAATTTCATATACGTGGTTTTAAAGGATTTAAGGAAAGCCTGCTCTGCTTTGGGGGTTTTTGGGGGGTTTTTTGTTTGTTTGTTTGTTTGTTTGTTTTTAAACCAGCATCATATTTGAGGTGCATAACATTCAGCACTAGGAAACAAGTGAGCATTTGGGGAGGCCAGAATGACAATGGAAACTGGCAGCGGCATGACTTCTTACACCAGAGGATCTGGTCCCGACCATCTAGGATATTTATTGGAAAAAAAAAAAAAAAAAAAAAAAAAAAAGCATTCCAACTCTTTTTTAAGCATCTCCGAGAAGCATCTTGGCAACTGCATGGCTAGTAAGCAAAGATTTAATTTATCTATTCTCCTATATTTCTTTCTAGCTTAAAAAAGAATAATAAAATTTACACTTGAACTTTTATTCTTTCTCTCCAAAACTGTTCTTCCCTCACTCCAGCGCTTGCACTGACCCCCACTGGCTGCGGCAGGTCGAGTTTCAGACTGAGCACACCGACAAGGTCTGCGAGACACACAAACTCGGCAACACACACCGCCACCAAAGAGCTGGCTAGCATTTTGTCAGCTCGCTTAATAATGTAACTCAGTAACTGTAGTCGATACAGCTTGCTTCCACTAAAAGCTTTAATCCATAAGTAATGATCAACGGTTACTTGTTAAGTATAATAAATTATATACTTGTATATAATTACCAGTTAATTAATAATTCCTATTGCTTGGGTAGCTGAAGATATTAGTTCACTTTGTGTCTATTCAGTCTTCGGCAAGACTGTGAAGTAGCAAAACACTAAGCTGAGCTGGTACACCACCACCACCACCACCACACGCCTGGTTGGCAGGGGAGGCATTTTAGCTACTCAGGAACTTATTTATGCTTTGGTAGGTTTCTTTGCATGCACCAGCAGATTTCTTCTAGTACTCCCAAGCAGTACTTTTCTCATTTCACACACAGGAAAGAGGAAAAACACAGAACTAAATTATTTGAGTAAAGACTCACAGAAAACCCACGGAAAGCAAATCTAATTAATCCCAGTCCAATGGCCTCAATTAGAAGATGACTTGTTTCTTCAACTTTATTAGAGCAATTTCTCTATAACACATGTAGGTTCTTAATGTTTAAACAAAATTATCCAAGTTTAAGCTGGAACACAAACAAATAGCTCCTGTTACACAAAGTGTTCACCAAAAGAAAAGGTTAGGTTTTAATTTAACTACAACTTGATGGTTTGGAAAGGATCAAGGGAAACTTCAGAAATACTTGGAATAAAAAATTAGAAAAAGAACTACTTTTTGCTTGCTCTCTGGCATGAGCCAAGAGCAAATGGCTCCTGGCTGTGAGCATGCAAGGTGTGTTTGCTGACTTACTCAGATTAAAAGCATTTTAGTCAACTTTACATTATTTCTCTCATCTACAGCCACTAGTGTTCTCTCCAGAGGAGATTTAGAAGCAGAACTATTATATTCATGGAAAACACATTTATACAGGACTTCCCGCAGAGCTGGAAAAAAAAGAAATGTTAGCCAATGCCTTCCCAGCCAAACTTCCTCCTGAGGTGAAAAATCCTTCCCTTTGATAAGAAAGTTGTGTCAGACCACATTTCTATCCCTGACAAAGGAACTGCTTTCCCTTGGCATGCTCCAGTTTTGGCAGCTGTGCTCAGCAGAACCACGCTGCTCTTCCCAGAGTCACCACACTTAACAGAGCCACCAGCTTATCTTTGACCTGAACAATGAAATACAAATGAACTATACACAAGCACAACCAAGCAGTTACTGTGGGTAGCACTACCCATCTCAGCTCCGAGGCAGGCAGTTCTCCTCTGGCTTATAAATTCCATCAATAACATAACACATCATTAAAAATCTCTCCCTCCTCTCCCCTCCCCCTCCAGACCCACAGACATCTACAGAGGTCTCCAATGCTGCACATACCCACCTCACAGCAAAATAAGCCAGGCTTGTTAGCTTCCCTTCTTCCCTCAGATGTTCTTTCTGTATCGGGACAAAATAAATTAAGAAAGTGTGGGGATGGACACTTTCACAGTTGCTTAGGAACCTTGCTCTAGAGTTTTGGACTAAGTCTAATGGAGCACCATGTCGTGGTCTGTGTCCAGGTTCCTTGCAGTACTACTGACCTCCTCTCAGGTTAGCTATCCTTCAAGAAAAGCCAGATGCACTAACTCATGAAGAATATTATGTTAGCATGGGTGCCCTGTACTGCTCTCACTGCCAGCTACACTGAGAGGGCAGTGTGCCATGAAGATGTTTTAAGCTGTATCTACCCTTCAAGCAAAGGTGTAGCACTGCAGCTCACAGAGCATGGCCCAAGGTACCATTTGGCCATGACAGTGAAGAGCTTAACCTAGGATGTGTCAAGTCCTTACCTATCTTCCCTAGAAAAACCTGCCCCAGGCTACCTCTATTAATATTCCTATAAGCATTCAAGCTGGCTAGTTTAATGATTAAACACCTCTATCTGATAAAAACAATTAGGCCTAATTTTGCAGAAAAGGACAGGCCAAATCCAAGAACTCCAGGCACAGCAGTGATGCCCCCATTGATTTCCTCTCAAAATTACATGCCATCTGCAAAAAGTAAGGCTGTCCTACATTTGGTAATTGAAGACGGACAGAAAGAAAAAGACCAGACCAAATCGCCATTAGAGAATAAATCCCTTTTCTTGTCCTGTAAAGTTACAGAGGATAACACTAGCTCCCTTACAATCCCACAAGTGCATCCTCGCACCCTGTGGAAGGACGTTCTGGGGAGAGGTTGAGTGGTGATGGGGAGCAGATGGGACAGACACATGGGATATGTTTGATTTCAGCCAATCCAGACAGCAAGTAGCAGTTATGGCAGCATTTTTAGCTAAATGAAAATTGGCAAAGAAAATAAAAAATAGGCACAGCTCCCATCCAGAAGAAGTTGGCAAGGTGGGGGGGTGGACATGCTTCCCTTGTTAAATCCTACTGTCTAAATGCTTTTTTCTTTTCCAAAGACTTTTCATATCCAATTCATTTCCATGCTACCTATCCTGAGCTGACACTGCTTCACGGGTTAAGTAGATGGATGCCCAGAGGGCTTGGCCCACTCAACCCTACACTTTAAAAGTGTAAGTGGTCTCCAACTACTGCTGCAGGGCAAGAACCTCACACAGCTAATTACTGAGCAGTTAATCTGCAGTAGCTTTTTTACACTGCTGCTTGTTTGCAGGCACAAACAGCTCACAGTAAATCCCAGTTAAAATCACTTACTCCTTTACATCCTTTGTGTGTGTCATGGGAGAGGGAGTTGTATTAGGTAGACCAGCAGATCCCTATCTTCTGCATCAGGAACTGGCTTGTAACTCCCACATCTTCCTTCTCCACATGTGGAAGAGTTCCAGTTTAACTCTAGGACATATTACTCCAGGGAGAGTTGGTGTGGAGGGACATGCAAGACAAAGGAGATGGCAGGGTTACAGGAGGACTCAATGTATCCATGATACAAGCTCTCAGGAGAGGGAACAGAAGCATTTAAAAATCTCCAAGAGACCACTCTGCACACAGTGAAATTTGCCATCTGAGTTTCTCTCCTCACAAGATTGCTAAGAATTAAGCCTATGACTGCAATTTAGTTTAGGTTTCTCCACATCTTATTCTAACACATTTTCTATTCCAACAAGGTGTGAAGTGCTTCTAGATTCTACGCTCCTCATATGAAGCAGTGGGAGAACAGTTTCAGAGGAGAAGTTACATGAAGACTCCCACAGCTTTAAATAGAATCAGAATGATCTGACCAAAACCCAATAATAATATGAATTAGGCACTTTAAGTGCCTGGTATTATAGATCAAATACAGTCAAAAATCTTGGGTGTGATGCTTTGAATTGTAAGGCTACACTAGAAACAGCTTAACTAAGTCCTTTGTGTAGGAAAAGCAGCCTTGTCTACACGGATCTGAAGTAGTCTTTATTTTACAGGTCTCATTGCAAAGAAGGAAGAGAGGAAGAATGATAGCATTGTATTTCAAAGCCAACAAACTATATAACGTGCTCAATGGGAAATAAATGCCATGTAATTGCTATTTATTTTATACAGCTTCATATAGAATATCACAAGATACCTTATGATCATATAAACAGTAGGGATTACAAAATCTTAGTAGGAAGAATATACTTTGGAACGTGGTTTCAGATTTACTTTATTCAAAGGGGCAGAACTTTTTCTTACTTCCCTATGGAGGCAGCAAGAAGCCCAACAACAAACCCATGCTCTTGCAAGCAAACCTACTGAACAGACTTCCTCTGGGCAACTTAGGTGGGCAAGATACACAACGACTAGGAGTCGGTAACTTCCACCCAGAGTGAGTTTCTCTGGGAAGTACCTTTTCACCAAAAACTGAATCTGAGATATGGTAACAATGACAATTTCAGGCAGTCTAAGAAAAAAAACCAAACCAACACACCCCCTCCTGAAACATAAATTGCAGGCAGCCTAAGAAAAAAAAAACAAACCAAACCAACACACCCCCTCCTGAAACATTTACTAGTTCCTGATTTTCTTCATATGGTTGACAACAGCTGTAACTAGACTGAAAGAAGCACCTCTACCCTACCACCACCACCTAGGTGGTAGCCACAAACTTTCTTATACTGCCAATATAGAGAAATAAGGGTTATAGCAAAATTTCATATTAATTTATCAAAGTTTCTTCAGGAATTCCTCCTGTCGATATATGCAATGAAGAGTGGAGTCAGACACAAGGATAGGGCCCCACTCTGCTGAAGTGAAGGCACTGTGCCAACTTCAGTGTAATTGAGATTAAATTTAATGAGAAAAGGAAAGCACTACATTGAGAAAGATGGGACACACAGTTCTGCTATCAAAAAAACAGACACAGAAAGGCTTGAAATAGAGGACTTGAATAGTGAGGGAAAGAAGCACTGACGACATGAAATGCAAAAACTGTAACAGATGCAAAAGAGAGAATGACAAGAGTTGCCAACATGAAGGTAAGGATGGTTCCTTGTTAATTCAGCAGGCATAGGTAGAAATCTGTGCCAACCTGAATGACA
This sequence comes from Antrostomus carolinensis, assembly GCF_000700745.2. Taxonomy (NCBI): domain Eukaryota; kingdom Metazoa; phylum Chordata; class Aves; order Caprimulgiformes; family Caprimulgidae; genus Antrostomus; species Antrostomus carolinensis. Next base: position 87,181 of record NW_010311447.1, read on the forward strand.
TTGACCATACTCAGATTCCTATTTGTAAAATATTACTTTGGTATGAGTTGGAAATTTTTTGTCTAGAGCATAGTTGTCTGGTCTGTTCAGCCTCTTGGTAGAAAGATAATGAGTTACTTCAAACTTCTGTCTCCAAGTAACTCGCATACTCGGGGAAGCCTTGAGAAGCTGGACATTCCTTCCACTGAGCAGACTGATAGGGTTCAAAGCATATTTCACTATAAGCTGTGTTACTATAGGGCGCAAAATATTAATCAGCTCTAGCCATCTAGGGAGACTGTGGTTATCATTAAGAATATGAGGGACACTCATACAAGAATTCTTTTCCCCTGCCCTCTGGACAAGCTCTCTCATATAGTTATCTGCTCCAACGGCATGCTTTTGAAAAAAAGCTGGACTAAATGAATACTTTCAACTAGAGCTAAAGGTAAACACTCCACTGGAACTTTGCCCTAATCAATAGTAGCAATGTTCATGTCACATGAGAGTCAGGGGATAGAATATGGTGCTTACTGAAGTCAGCAAATAAGCTAATTATACTTAGCCTGCTTGAAGAAGGGGACAAGTGAGGTCTGGTCCGCCCCCATATTAATGCAATCATCATTATCTTTATCCCTTGTTTGCTTTGTGCTTACAGTACAGAAACACTTGTCACAAACGGAGGGTGCTACTGACCTCTTGTGGAAGAAAAACTCAGACATTTAAGGATGCACAAGCATCACTGGGGAGTTCACCTCAGATTTGTCTACTTACCTCCCTCACATTTATTTTTGAAGAAAATTCAGTGGACCAGTGTTATAGTGTTACAAGGGGTCAGTATATTCTCACAAATTTATTTTCCCAATTTTAGGGAATTTTGCCTAAGTTTTGTATTGTCTTCTTCGGGGCAGTCAAGTAAGCCCCAACATGTCCCAAGTAGTAGATTTTACGCTAATTTCCTACAACTTAAAACTCTTGCACTGAAACAAAGTAAAACTTTTACATTATCAGCTAGCATAGTTCTTGATTTCTAATGTAATTTAAACTAATTTCAATCCCTCATAGCATTACTCTTTAAAAACTGCTTTTTTTTTAAGAAAAAAAAAAAAAAAAAAAGTCTTCTGGATAGCCTGGACATACTACTCTCATCACTGCAAAGGGAATAAAGTATTTAAATTCTTAAAGTAACTTTCCACCAAAATCTTTTCATAAGCATCAAGAACAGTGTTGATAGGCTTCACCCTTTAAAGTAAAAGCTTTCCTATGCATGCTACTTTACTGACTTGAATCTGGGTCCGCAAAGCACAAGAATAAGATCTTCAGCGATACCGGTTCTGACTAACTGAAATTACCTTTCTGTATGGTGGAAAATCAAGACTGAAAAGGAAAGCTATCACTTTTTATTCAAATGCTGCTGCTAATTTTTCTTCCCTAAATAAAACCATGGGTCCATGAAGAATCACCCTCTCTGCATTTCACTAACTGTCAAATCTGAAGGAAAACTCCAGAGTTTCATCATCCTTGTCACAGACAGCTGCATTATTGGATACAGCTGGAATTAGTTACAACAGCAAAGTGCATTACAGAGAGATTAATTATATTACACAGTATTTATATTATAAAGTATTATATGAATTATATTATACAGTATGAAGCAGCCTTCTCAAAATCTAAAAACACTGATAGCAAACACCAGTAAAGACAGTAGCTTCCAACGTAACCAACATTGGGGGCTGAACCCCTAGAGACCAAGTCTTAAGCCTATGCCAACGCTGTTACCATCACTTTCAATGAGCAGGTACCGATAAGTATGTGAATTGCTTCTAAGTCCCAAAGCAAAGAACAAGTAGCTATTTAAATCGTGTTTTCACAGTTTGCATCAGTTGTTTTCAAATAAAAAGTTTTTAAAAAGGTATCTGAAAATACTATGTTTTCATATAGACCTCATATATAAACCAAAGCTGAAGAAATATTGAAAAATGAAACTGAGGAAGAGAGCAACAAACTTTTTATTCTGTCAATTCATTTTTCACCTGTAGACTATGATAAATTAAAACACTAAGCCATTAAAGTCTGGCTGTTTTTGTTGCCTTTCATTACTCTTTTTTTTTTTTTTTTTCCAATGCATCAATTAAATTGAATCCTAAACATACAAACTATCATGCAGCAACTGTTGTCTCGGAATTTGGGAGTTACCATATCTGGCACGAGATTTTTAAAATGATCACATTCATGTAGCCAGATCTGTAAAGGCCATTCAATTATAAGTAAACCTGGAGTCTTACGTAAACCTATCAGCAGCTCTAGTCACTATTATGAACTGCAGATTTAGAGAAAAATTTGCACTTATGTCATTAATACAAATTTAAAATCAACCTTTTTGTTGTTACAAAATAATCCACTCTTCATAATTCTACTTTGCTGCTAAAAGAATATTTGCGTATCTGGGAGATTCAAAGGCAGGCAGCATTTCTGAGGTTGCTACAAACTCTCTCTTCAGGGATATATTATAAAGAACCAGAATTTTTTTAAGTTTGTACTGCAAACTTTCTCAATAAATAAAGTCTGGTGCACTTTTAAATATTATGTGTCAACAACTGACAGAGTTACCAAACACTTTTTCAGGTATACGATTTTGTAATTCCATGGTGACATCTAACATCATTACAGCTAAGGAGAAGGAAGTCAAAATGAGCCACCAGTCCCTTCCCAACGGTGTGTGCACAAAAACCAGTATTAACTCAGTCGAATTACACTTTCAAATCATACCTTTTGAAAAAGTCAGCATACATCTTATATAATAGTTTTATTAGCCATACAGTACATTAGCATTTCCTTTGAAAAGCTTAGACCTTGCTAAGCAATTTTAATTAAAACAATTATGTAATGCTATCTGCATACAGAAATCCTCTACATTCACACAGACAACCTTAAATTTCTCCAATAAACAGTCATGTCAAAATCTACAATTTGCTGAAAATACAAAGTTGGTTTTAACAAAAGCGAAAATGTTCTTGTGGTTCAGTAAAACCTGTTTTCTAATATGAATAGTTTGCATTCATAAAGACAATAAGCTTGGGACAAAAAGTATTTCCTAGAAGCTCAAAATGAGACTTAAATATTTGTAACTATGAAATGGCATGCAAACATACAGATTTGTTGCTGATTATTTCTCTCTCTCTTATAAAAGACTTAGTGGGCCAGAGTAAAGCAGGTATTTTCTCATGTTTGTTTATACAATGACCTCTCTCCTCACACTAAAAATGTCACATACAGAATATTTTATCAGCTTTGTCACAAATGCTGCTTCTGTAAATTTGAATCCTATGCCCTTCAGATCCCCCTGACTGGTGCAACAATCAAACAGCTTTCAGAAAGCTTAACAAAACCTAAATTTGCCAATTTTCTTTTACAGAAGGTATATACAAGTTTATAAATCCATGGCAGGGGTATTACAATTGTATTAACATCAACTTATTAACTGAATTGAAAGATACTTGCATTCTGTAAGGACTCCATGGCTGCTGCCCATTCAATAGTTCTATCAAGGCACTGTACAGTCATTAAATCTTGAATATTCTCTAAGATGTACAGAAGAATATTGTGAACATGTTTAAGTTGTTAAAAAGCCCTGAGTCAGAACTTTTATATTTACCACAGGCTTAGCTATAAAAATGGCACATACTAAAACTTCTGCAGATAACAGTTTTGCTTTGTCAACACAAACAAGTTATGAAATGCATAAAAATACAATAGTATGAATTCCAGCAACTCATGCAAGAATGATATACAATGTACATAGTGTCAAATCACACACTTCTATTGTACGTAATTTATACAGTCAATAAAAAAAAAACAACCCTTTGCAATGTATTCAGACATCAAAACGGATGAAGCAAAACAAAACTGATGTGTTCCCCATCCCTTCCGAAAGACAAAGAACAACTAGAGAAGAATTCAGGACTCTAACAGAAAGGAGGTAGCACTGCTAAAAGTTAGGCTGTAGTGTTCGTTTTTGTTTTTTTTAAGTGAAAACTTGACCCACGCAGCAGAAAGAACAGGACAGGCTCTTCGGCTCACCAGCTGCTACTGGAATAGTAAAATTAAGTTTCTGGCATTTAAATTTTTAGAGGAAGCTTAGATCACTAGCTCAAAGCAGCTTCTTCAAACAATTTAGTGTTTACACAAACTTCAATTCTGCAATTAATACTGCTAAAAATAATTAGGCATACACAAAACTTCATCTCTAGAAAATATCTACACAATAAGGACTTAAATCAGATTATTTTTAAAAGACAATTTCAGGTCTTTAAAATAAACTAAAATACTGAATGTAAGACTAAGCTAACAAGGCACAAGTACTTGTGCAAATCCTCACCCAGTTCAAGTTAAGAACAACACCTCCTAATCAAACTTTCACATTTACAAAGTAACTTGTTTATTCTCTTGTCAGTCTAATTTTCAGTATCGACTTCAGCAAAAAGATTCCTCCAAACCCCCACATACAAGTACACAGTATTTAAAAAAATGAAAAATAGGAAGTAATAGCCTAAATTCTGAGAAGAGCCATATGAGCTTGGGGTACAGTAAGTGATAGTAGGTTGGGGGAAAAAAAAGTCATGGTTATACAAAAGTTAACAAGCTATAACTATTTAGCATATTCTGTTAGTCTCTTAGGTTATCTTCATACTTTAAATCACTGTGTACTGATGCGGTCATTTATGTATTTTACTAAATTGAAAAAAAATGAAGTGTTTTACTTAAACATCTGAGCATACTTCACACTTGAACAATATATATTACTAGGTGTTTTCTTGATTGTTCCAAGAAACAAACTGAGATATTTAATCCAATTTAACTTCAAAACTGCTATTAAATACTGGAGGATAATAATAAACCAAGCCTGCAAATCTTGCCTTTTTCAATTTTACAGTATATTAGAGATAAATGTCTTACTGATTTTTCTCTCATTTTCACTTTGCTCCCTAATAATAGTGACAATAATAATGAGATTTACACTTTCTTCATTTGCTGGAGACATGCATAATGACATATCCTCAACTCTCCTACCTGTTATGATCCCCTTTGGCTTTCAACTGAGCTTCTGCTTTTCATCCTTCAATTATTTAAGTGTTATCCAATTAAACATTTGCACTCTGCATGTTGCATAGATGATATCAGACTAAATTGAGTGAAAAAACTTACTAGCTTTCTCACCAACACTAGTTCACCTTCTACATCAGAATCCAAAGACAGTGTGTGAATCCAAATATCTATTTCCATAAACGATACTGGATTTGCAAACATTTTTCCTCATTAAGTTTTTTGAAAGGAAATCACTGTGTAGCCTTCCCAATACTACAGAGAGCTCTTTCACCTATTAATAAGAGACCTATATTAATAATTCAAGCATGTTGGCTAGATTACCTAGTTTTTCTAATTCAGCTGTTTCTCGTGGCACCATAATAGCACTGAGTTGACACACTTTAATTTTAACTGGCACACAACATTGCCCCATGAGTCCAATCACAAACTTACATGCAGTCACACACATCTGGTGTGACCCCAGTACAGATGACTAAAGCTGCTCCTATAGCAATACCTTCAGTCATTGTCTCTATTTCCACAGGAACGTGACAGCATCCAACCATTAAGAGTGTCATAAAGTAACTTACTGCTTCTCTGTTCAAAAGCACAAGCCTAAGTGAGCACTCACCTATCTATGCTACAGTACGCGCCTCCTGCAGACAAGGAGTATTTAACATTCACCTCCAGTTTTTCCCCCAGGATGCTTCAGATCAGTCCTCACTCATCAGATGAGTTATTCAATTGATGCTAAGTTGGAAAACTTTCAAGTAAATCTGGCTTGTTCCAGTGAAAAGGAATTAAGAAAATGCCAACTGCTATATTGAGGTTTCAGTTTTGAGCTGCATTAACAAGAAGAAATCCACCCTGCCTTTGTGCCGACAACAGTTTATACAGGTACCCTTGAAGATTAAATAGGACACAATATTCAAAATATGTCTACCAGAGGCAACCGAGGTACAGATCTGATACAATTCAGGCTGAAATTCAGAATGGATTGTCAAATGGCATGTCCTATTAAAAAATTATTTTTAGAGGAAGATTGCCAGGAAACTGAAGCCCACTATAGAAAGTTCAGCTGTGAAACACACTACAAAAAAAATCTTAGTGACATGCATATTAGCCAAATGAAAATTGCAGTGAACACGCAGATGCACTCAGAGCCTAAGTGGAGATAATGAAATGCTGAACTGCAAAAAAGCTCTGTATCAAAAACTTTCCAAAGCTCCTTGAAATCTTGATATTTTAGAATAGGAACCCAAGGAGCAAGAAAAAGGAAGGTTATTCAGTTTGGCCAAAAAGACAGATACACAGATTATCTGAGAACAGATGACTACTAGTACACAAAATAAACCAGAATATTATATTGACTCCAGATTGAGATTGTGCCCAATGAAAAATTACTGAAAAGAATGATGAATGTTTGCAATTCTGGATCAGGACCAAAGATGGTTACAGAAAGGTTGTGTATTACATCACTCTGCTATGTTAAAAGCCACTCTACATACATTTTCCCAATATATCACTGTGGTTGTTTCCTGGAAAACACTATTCAGTGTTTAAACCTTACTGGTTAAAAGTTCACCTATCTTTACTGTTTACTAGTAACATTCTTCTGACACTTTTGTCAATGTTTGCACAATTTAGGCATATCAACATAAGATTCAGAAAATCAAGATCGATTACCTGAAGAGATCAGTTTTATGCCGTTATCCTTATCTGGATCTTCCCCTGAACTATCCCTTTTGCCACATGCAACAAGAATTACATAAATTAATCTTAGCTCCAAGCCAGGCACCTAAGTGACTCCAGCATGTAGTTATGGTTTTGCAAGAGCACATCCAAACAAAGTCTCCACAACAGCAAAGGGCTACGTAAACTACGCATTCAGAAAACTGCTGAATTGCACATTCCTTTTAGCTACAAGAGATCCTTAAATCACCATACTTTCTCCCATCCAAAAAGATGGAAGAATGTACTTGTTATCAAAGTGTTAATAGTTTGCAGTTCCTGACAAACTATTAGTCTCTTTATGTCATGTCAGTGACAGCTAACTCTTTCAGCCAACTTCAACTCACCTAGGCATGGCTCACAAAATTCACTGCTGTCAGCAGTATCTTCATTTGCAGTATTACCCCATAATGTTCACAGCTAAATTCTGCTGTTAACATCCAACTTAGACAAATAAGCAATATTAAATCTTCTCTTTTGCTGTCGATACTGTTTGCCTGGAAACAATAAAACTAATTTAAGAGAGGAAATCTTGCAAAATCTCTAGTTTTCCCCTAATTCACAGACCCAGAATTTTAAATGGCTCCACATATATACTTGTTCCTCTACAGCTGATCAAATTAATTCATCTGAAATGGATAACTGACCCACTGCTCAAATTTTTTCCTTTCCAGTCAAGTTAAAAGCAATTCCATACAAAATTATGTGGCTAGCAGAATTAAGAAGTTCACTATTTAAGTTACCTTGAACTTGTTAGACTAAAGTGCAGATTTGGGAACATAATATTTCTAAACTAGGTTTTTCTTTTTACTGTTTCCTTCCCAACCCATCCTCAGCAACAAAGGGCACAATAAAGTTAGAACTAACTTAACGTTGTATTTTGAGGTCTGATCTTATGGGATTAGTATGATATTTATTATTACTGTGTATCCACTTTGTATTGATTTGCATTATTGTATATTTCAAGATTGAAGCTACTGTGAATTACAACTGTCACAGGAAACTTGAACATTCTCCAGAAAATCATAAAACAAAAAAAATCCCAATTATTTATATTTGATATTAACTGACAATTAAAAAAAAAAATCCCTCACATCACTTGACACCTGATACATACACTAAAAAACATGAACAAAACCAAAACAAGACTGTCCCTTTACACTTTAAGGGGAAGAAGACAGAAAGAAAATGAAAAAAAGACTGCTTTAAATTAGCTTCAGGCTTAGATGTTTTTTAAGAGTAAAGCTAAAAGCTGACTGTTCAAATACTGTTCTTTTATTTGGTGCGTTCACAGTCTTTAAACAATTACTAGGTAATGAACCTGTGCTAGAAATGCTTTCATTAGAACCCCTTTCAAACTTACAGAGATTTAGAACATCAAAATGTCCTTATTATTTCACAAGCTAATAAAAGACACTGGTTCCACTACTTAATACAAAAGGATCCTTCGTTCAATTGCCTTGCGGCATATAGGGCATTCACTCATTCGGTCTCCACAAAGCTGACATGTTCCGTGGCCACAGAGAAAGATCATATTCTTCAGACGGTCCAAACAGACAGGACACATAGTCTGTAAAAGATTTTGACAGGTTACATGGTCAGCGGCAGTAGTGATACAGTATTGAGTATGCAATATATAAATTACTGAAATTTAACAATAAATATGCCATTTTAAGTGTAGCAGATTATTGCCACAGCATAAACCAGCTACTAACCTGAAAACTAAGTATTTTTTTTTAAATCACACTTTTACTTCACACCAACTTAAAATATTTGGGCTTTTTCTACCCCATCATGACACAAAAATCATGTAGCTTTTTTCCAAATAGGATCCCTTTAAGGAAGGCAACGCAGTAGAAGGTTGACATCACATTTTTAATAAGTTTGCAACATTAAGACATTCTCCAGCAACATTCCCCTTTCTGTCCTGTAATCTTCCAGGGAACAAACACAACAAACAGTTTTATGTGTGCAACGTTCAAGTAGTGATTTACCAATTTCTTCTCACGATATCTAGCCATTTATTTACTTACCTTTAAACACCAAGCACTGAACACATGTAAAAGTAATAAAAGCACCTCATAATCAGTATTATACATAAAGATTCAATACTGGTAATTCCAGCCTTTGTTAATTGAAGTTATCTAGATTTTCAAGCAACCGAACACCTCAAGTTTCAAATTAGGAACAATTTAATAAATCTGTGACCTTCAGTCATAACAGTAGCACAGCAAACTTTTAAAATCAGTTTTAATTGCTGAACATTAAAGTGACAGCCAATGCCCCCAAAAAATCTCCTAAAGTTCTTCAACAGCAAGGTTCATTTTGTACCAAGCCACTGAGGAACAACGTCCTTCACCTTTTGTCACATGCAGAAATTGAATTTTTGGTAAGGCATGTTCCTTCACCATAAACATATTGCAGCCATATCAGGATTTCATTTATAACAGTATATCAAAGGTTAGTAAATGAAGAGATGTTGTAACAGATGATAATGGTTAAGACCATTCTATAGTCCAACAAACCAGGATGTCCTCAGATCTGAGACACACTATCTAATGCTTACAAAGACTGATCGCATATATGATATGAAATACTGACAGGGCTCATATTTCAAATGCAAATTCATTTTATCAACACCTTGCACCTGTGACTTGTTTCCACACTCATCATTGGGGGTTTAATTCAGTTTGTTCATCTCATGACAGAGAGAATCCATAGCAGGAACCCTATTCAGTACAACTTTAAAGCATACTTTCTACGGAATCAATAGGTATTACTTTCCTAGGGTAGATGGTTTAGCTGAAGACCAAAAAAATTCACCATCAGTCTGCTTATCCAGAGTTTAAACTGGCATGGAATCTGGCCAAACGCCTATTTTAATCTCCCGGATACCAGTCTAATGGGCGAGGAGGAATGTAAAACTTTCAGATAAAACCTTATGTAAATTTATGCTTTAAAAAAACCCCTTCATTCTTCCCAAAAATGCTGTGCTCCAGCTGTGGCAGAATTTCCTTGGAACTGTAACAAAACACTGTCAAACTAAGAATTTGCAAAAGACCCATCATCTGTCAATCAGTCCTGTTTATTTTTCCATTCACACAGAGTCATCACCTACACATCCTAATGAGACAATTAGAGCATTCTTACTCCAGTAACCCACAGTCTTCAAATACCAGTGAATCAGCTATTTCCAATTAATATATAGCTGTATATAAATGTGTGTAACTTGATAGTATTGACATAATGTCCTTTGACAAAGGACTGACAAAACAAACCCAAATCTTATCTTTGGAGAAAAAACTTGTGCCTTTATTCTATGTTTTTATCTTAATTATTTGCTTTTGTGCCTAAATATAATCTCAGAATTACTGAAGTTACAAAGATCTGTTTCTCTCCAAATGCCACACCATCATGTGAAAATGAAAACATCCATCAGGGGACTCTGAAATAATAAAAAATTAAAATCTGTTCAAAAACCATTACTTTTGATTATTTAATTCAGTGAAGCATAGAAATCCTAACATTTTCATTTTATAGATCTTTTCTGCAATTACATGTAGTATTAGCAAATTTCCCAATTTCTCCTGCTTAGTACAAGCAGAGTATTTAAAATACATTAGCTGTTTAATTTCTTAATATGGTACTATTTTAACATTTAAGTTACTTCATACAGTAGGAGAATTCAGCTGGCAGGAACAACCAATCTCCCTATTTGCTATGCAATTCTATTCTCACAAGGATTTTCTCAATTAGTTCAGTAGTTCCCCAGTGAGACACAAGCCCAAACAACTGATTTTTATCCAACTTTCAAGGACTCATTACTTAACCACCAGCTTATATGCACTTTTACAGTGGAAGAAAGTCATTGCATGCCTTATACCCGATGTGTGCCACAGCAGCAGGAAATAAGCCGTATCTGTTTCTATTGTACTATTAGTTTGTTAGAACATTCTGTGTGAAACCACACTGTACCTTTTTTTTTTTAATCTGCATGAATCATTTGACTCCTATCTTTCGAAAGAAAACAAATGGTATAAAAAGGCACTGTCTCTGTTCTGTGTAAGAATTATTCCTTTGGATAAGTAAAAGTAGTCTGAAAACGTGCTCATCATACCTTTAAGTATAACTGAGTTTGGAATTCAAATCAATTTTTGCCACTAACAAGGTGTTTTAAACTGCTTGAAGTATCAATTCCTCATTACTAAAAAACAGTTTTTCCAACAATATACAGGTGCAGAGTGACAAATTTATTTTTAAGGAGAAAGAAAGTGATGTAAGTATGGTGAAGGAACATACATAAGATATTAGACAGATGATGGTGGTTATGTATGAAATGGAGTGAAGGTATTGCAATTACAGTCAAAAGGGTTCACAATTAGGGAATCCCTGAAGAATGATGTGGTCATCAGATGTGGGAGATTCTGTTGACATCAGCATCACTTCTGCTTGGCACCAGAAATGGTTTTAAAAGTTTGCTGCACTAACTTATTAGATTATCATTGAAGGTATGAGTTGAAACATAGGATTATACCTGCTGAAAGAGAATAAATTAGTTTTAAGTACAAAAATATCAACGCAACATGAAGACTGAACTGTTAAAGTCAGTCAAATCAAAAGAATACACAATTATAGTAGCATGCTGTGCATCGTTTCAGGCACAAATTTAAAAGATAAGATGACCAATTTTAATCAAATCCAACTTGCTACTCACAAGTATGATACACAACTTGTCCTGTCACAAGAGTAAGTAGAAAAGACACTAAGGAAAGCATGAAAGAGTCTCAAGACAAGATGCGTACAAGCCAGAAGCACCTTTTTCTAGAGGCTTTGAGCAATCTTTAGTTTTATACTGATTTAAAATAAATTATTGGACAAAAGAACATTTCAAAGCAAAAAAATACACTTAAATTCTCAGAGCAGTTCAGTACTAGACCTTTCTTACTACTACAAATATGAAAATCAGAAAATATACAAGCAGAAAATTACACATATAAAGTAATTATTCTCTTCTCCCTAATACAGCACAGCTTTCTGATACCAGAAAGCTTCTGGCTAGCAAATTCCAAAACAAAGACAAAATTGTTACAAATAAAAGAGCACCCAAAGAAAACTGGAAAAACCTGAGATCACATCTAATTGAGAAGATAATCTGTAAAATAAAGTCGTTTTCCTTTCACACCCCTATACATAGAGTATTAGCATACCCAAAAAGAACTTGTCTTTTATAAACTCCTACAATAAAGTAACCAGAAAAGAAAAAAAATACATCTGAATAGATTACTTGTATTTAATAATTCATCTGCATGTTTTATGTGTATCATTTTAAGTGCCAAAGCTGTAACCTTATTCTTTTCATCCAATGTTAAAAAATAAACCAGAAGCTAAGCAGTACATATAAGACATTGGAGATATTTAGAAACTCCAGATGTTATCATCAAGGCAGACATGCATTTTTCAAATGAAAATTTCTAATCTGCTTTTTTTTTCCCCCCAAACAAAAACTACAAAGCAATCTGTTTTTAATTGGATATTTGAACTTCTATTACTGGGGCGTTGGCCAAGTCTCCATGACAGGAACAGCTCTTCATAGACCAGCCACTGAGGTTAAAACTTTGACAGCATATCAGCTCCCAAAATTTAGGTATTTAGAGATAGGAACTGGCAATTTAAATACTTCATAGTCTTAGCTTTCACACACATGAACAGCCAAGAGCAACAATTACCAGAACTAGATGTGATGCTGCCATCACTGAACTATTATTGACTGCTGTAAGCCTACAAGAGGAAAAGGCAAGCAATACACTAAGAAAGTTTCTCTGTTTCCTATATCCATGAAAAGTTTATTCCAGTTGTGTTATACGTAGGGAAGCCAAAAATCACATTGTCAGGGTCCTAAGAAAGTAAGTTCATACAGTAGTCAGATACCCCAGGTCCTTCACTGATGAAAAATCTCAAAATCAAGTTTTTCTTTGTTCAGATGGAAAAGCAAGGAAATTATTTAGTAATTTAACACTGGAAAGTTCTGCATGTAGACAACTACTTAAGCACTTCTAATAGACTTAGACTTACAGATGAAACAAATTGAAATGGGTAACTGTCAGTTATCTGAAACATTAATTTTTGGTTTTTCATTATGTTTCTAAATTGCATGTAACTTGACTGTAGATTGTACTGATTATTAATTGCTTAGTTTTTATAAATTTCCTCCTGCAAACACTATGCATAATTACAAAAAACAAACCTTATCATTTACATTCCAAATATTCAAATTACATGTACAATACTTTCAAAGGTTTTAATTTTGGAACTACACAATTTTTTTCAAGAGTACATAAACTATACCCTTCACATGACAGGTAACTGCCAGCCATTGTTCAAAGCCAGTTCATGAACAGACAAGTAAAGGTTCAGGCAGATAGAAAATAGTCAAGAATAGCTACTTTTATTACTGTTCTGTGAAATTAGCTTCAAGTCAACTAAAGCTTCAAGTCAACTGAAATTAGCTTCAAGTCAACTGATCAAGTCAACTAAACAGGCAGAGAACATACTGACTGGGCAGAGCATCCATTTTTAGTGACACCAACACAGATGCTCTAACAGACAGTCTATCAAACATGGCCACTTGATTTTCCCCCCTTTAAAAAAAAACAAACAAAAAACCCCAAACAAACCTGGAGACATACAAGCCACATCACATACAAAAGATATTGGTTATTTAACTAAAATTTAAGAACTGAAGCACTTCAACATGTCACTTTGTCTTAAATAACAGACAATGCATGGTTTTTTTGTCTTTTTCAATTATTTTAATGATTCAGGAAATTTTCATCCAGCGTTTTTACCTGTTCTTTGATGTCTTGTAACTGTTGCTGCAGCTTCTGTACATCTGCATTGACATTGGTGTTGTCTTTGTCCTTCTGCAAAACTGGAATGTTTCCACTTGCTGTAATTTAGAGAAAATGAAGATATGTGATTATGCATTAATCTAATGAAACAGGAATAATTATTTCCAGTGTACTAACTACAAATTTCAATTATCTGAAATAATGTTAATCAATATTTGATAATTAATCCAATTCATCACTGCAGATCGATTAATAAAGAACTACTTTTGAGTTTAGTGGCAACATTTCTTGAGCATCATTATTTAGGAAATATTTGTCAAAATGCCTGTAGCCCCTTAATGTTCTCAGAGTTTTTATTTATCAGTGAAGTTCCTGCAGTAAATTTTTTTGCACATGTAAAAAATAAAGCCAAATCCTTTCACACTGAAAGACTTCTTATCTACACAGACGATCCTATTTGGTGTTCAGAACTGCACAAGTATCTTGGAAGTAGTTTGCTCAAAATCTGAACAAACTCAGACTAACATTCCTGTATTTGACTCATCCAGGAAGCAATGTTACTGTAAGAAACAGAAAAATTTAGAAGTACTTGAAATGACAATTTTTAAGTTTCCAGTGTGAGTATTAAAAACCTGATTTTAAGGGTTATTCTTATGTTTATCTATTTAGGATCAGTATGACAACAATGACCTAATACTCCAATTCACATAAACTCAAATCAAACACTGCATACACACACAGAGTAAATACAAATAATTCATAGAAATTATTCTGAGAAATCACAAGAAGTTTAAAAACTAGTCAAAGCAGGAGATCTAAAACAGAACAATCTGTCATGAAAGATGCTTGTACCTAGATGCAAAATATTTACCATTCCTTTATCAGTCAGAGAGTTCCAGAAGTTAAAAAAAACCCCAAAAAACAAACATTTATTTGCTCATCTACACAAACCAGAGACAATCTTCAGCTTTCGCTTCACAGGACTTTAATAAATGGCCAAGAAGCCATACACGTTTTAGCTTCTACTCTGGGTGCTGGAAGCAATCATGTAGTGTAATGATTGGTGTTACAATCGCATCTGATGCCACCAGTGTAGAAAATAGTGCAAACAGCAAACAGATACCTGGCTTAACACTGTTTTTATTAAACTTTTCTTTAAAAAGGAAAGATCTAAGTAATTTAAGAGAATGACTACAAGAAGTTGGTGGAGGAATATGAAAGAGTATGGGTTTTGGAGTCACTCACAAATATCATCAGTGGTATCTTCTGTACCTTTCCCTCCGCAGCACATTATGAAAGGCACTCTTCGCTCAACCACTGCTCGACACTGTACACATTTCTTCATCAAGCTTGCACAATCTGAGAGGACAGAGAAATAAATCAACTCCGAATCCTGTGCATATTTCATTTTTCTTCTTTCCTATCCATGAGCTTGTTTATTCACAGTAACCTCATAGCAATGCCATAATAGATACTTGTAATACAAAGAACTACTTGCGCTCATCTTCTCAACGTTTTCTGCAAATCGCACTTATAAACAATGTCCTGTTTGGGATTCAAAGCAAACCTATTGTTTGTCTTCTTTTAACATATTCAAAGTGAGCAGGTTCCTCTTTCTCCAAATTGATGTCTATCCCACAAGAGTTACAGAAATTAAAAAAGTAAAATCACACATATTTGAGACCAGAACTTCCAAGGATGTCTTGACTTCCTTTAGAACAAAGATCTCGGTTACGGTCCTAATGCTCCAGGGGCAAACAGGTGTGACTCCTTACCCTTAAAAGAGTAAACCCGTATCTTTTGATATAATCCTAGAAAGGAGGCTGTAATTCTTCTACGAAACACAAATTATTGTCTTGTAAATGCTGAAGGTTACTGTGAATCAATAGAGTGGGTCCCATAAACTACACAAATTTGAAGACTCTCTCTCATCCTGCTTGAAAAAGATGTCCAGAAAATAATCTGGAAAGAAATTATCTACATCTGTTACACCTTTTGCTGTCCTTGTTACACCTCAGACTTGGTGACCAAGCGACTTTCACTGATGAAATCCTTCACCACAGCAATCAATCTTTTTGCTGTCCTCTTTCTGGGAAACTAGTAAAAAAAACCTTCTCTCATCATCTTTCAACTGCAGACAGTGAAAAAAGCCAGATCAGGGTAACTGTAAAGTCACTGATTCAATGTCAGGTTTCTTAGCCAGAACAGAGGAAGAAACCAGACTTCTTTAGGGAGACCAAGTAAGCAGCTATTCATGGGAATTATTACCTTCCCTCTTATGTAGATCCTCAGCACAAGGACTGCTCTTCTCTAGGCAAATGGCCCTTCAACAAAGCCCTGAAACGTCTGGTGACAAAGTGATGGTTGCATTCTCATCCACGTATGCTCAAAACAAAAAAAATTCTGCAGATCTCCTATGTATTTTTTGCTACATGAGATAAATCAGAGTGAATCATAACTGGTGCTTTTTACAAAGATACATGATGTGTCTTTTAGGGAAGAATATGGCCCTTGTGCAAATCTGTAGATTAGTAATTAAACATATTAAATATTTATTTACCATATTCTTTTAAAATGTCATTTTCACAACTGAATGCCCTAAAAAAGCTGCAAAGCACTAAAATAAATTCTAATTACTTCAGAAATTTTAATAATACACAGCAGGCTTCTATAATCTGAGCAAGCCTACTCACAATTAAATAATTCAGACAGAAGAGCACTTGCCTTCTGAATTTTTTAAACTCTTCAGTTTGTCCTCCAATTATTTCATTACCATCGCACCAAATAATGCCAAAATTCTGACACAGAATTTCACACCAGACTATCACACCAGACTATCAAGTAAATTCAATCTGAGGTCAGATTACTAATGAGCTTTTAGCAATCTGATTAAAAATATTCCGTTTCTTGAAACTCCTGTTTCAAGATTACTTAAAAAAAGAACCTCCTCTCAAGTTTACTTACTCTCACAGGCACACATATGACCACAAGGCTGGAAAAGCACTGCTGCCTTTTTGTCTGAACATACTACACACTCTTCGATCTGTAAAAAACAATAAACACACATATGAGAAGTTTATCTCCTGCTCTCTACATTAATTTGCTTTTACACTCTCTTTGGCAAGGCACGTGGGCTTTAAGAAGCTCCATCTAGTTGTTATTTTAACTAATTCAGCACCTCAAAATGCAACTTACATCAACTTCTAAGAAAAGTCATTCGCTGGCAATATTCATCTGTTTGGTACACTGACAGGCACAGAGAAGCAGCTAAGACAGTATAGGTTTCTTTTTCTTTATTCTTTCCTCCTTCTTTGTTCCATCATATATACTTAAATTCAATTATAAGAGACTTTTATAGTAATCTGTTTTCATATTCTGGGTTAGGGTTTCTCCAGCCCTTTAATGTGATGAACTGTACATATAGTGTGTGACCACAGACATCACATACCACTCCATTCATACAGTAAAGAAAGTCCATAGAAAAGGATCTCGCATTATGTTAACATTCAGCGTTTGGAAATACACATGGCAGAATAGTGAATGATATAAGAAGAAAGAATAAGAGAGTGAATAGTAAAAACAGTACAAAGGCATATTTTACAATTCCTGTATTTACTCTGAGGCAAAGAAAAAAAAGACACCGCAGAAGTGGACTAGTCAACGTTTGGGAAAAAAAAAAAAGATAAAAAGAATAGGGTGGGTTTTCTACAGATCAGAAAACCTGTGTGTGGAACATGAGGTGTTTTGTCTGGGTCTGGGTTTGGTTTTTGTTTTTTTTTTTTTTAAACAGATAAAAAGCAACGGAAGGACAAGACTTGGTGATTATGAAGAATAAAAGAATATTCAAACAGAAAAACAACAAGGATGCACCCTTACAGTCACAAACACTTGGGAGCAACCATTTGAGAAACCTGAGGACCTTGCTGGGATTAGATCTCCAAAATAGGGCACAACTGGTTGACAGTCTGAATGAAAAAGACAGCATAATGAAATTCATTATTCCAAAGAAAGAGAAGGTGAAATCTGAAAGTAATTGTTAACTTCAAAACCAAGCACATATTCACTAACTCAGTTTACAGGCAAATCATCTTTCTAAGCAGCCCTAAGGAGTAAAAGAACTCAGAAGAAATGAACGTTACTGAAGGAAATTATACTTCAGGAAAAGCAACATTTATCTCCATATGGAGAAAAAAAACACCCGGAGGGGTGGGAGAGTGGGAAATCTCTTTAAATAAAGCATCCTCAAGGTGACTGTATTATAAACTCTGAGGACCTGAACAATAAAGGCATTGCAAGGTGGGGAGAAAATGAGTGGCAGGTAGGATATGAGTACAGGCAAACAGAAAAGAGTAACATAAAAAGTTGTCACAAGATACCCTTATGATGCAAAATTAATTCCATCCAGTGAGACACCTGTAAGGCAAAATACTGCTTAAAATATACTACACTTCTCATTGACCTCTTTTTTTTTTTTTTTTACTTTTCAATTAAAAACAGAACAAGAACCAATAAACTTTGGAGATTTTTACCTTTGTCCTAGACTGAACTTGTTCTTTACAGATGAGGCATTTCTTCACCCGTGGTGAGCACAGAGAACACGTGGCAATGTGTCCGCACGGGCCAAACAGAGTATCTCTCTTCATGTCTGAACACACCATACATTCTTCTAAGGTTTCAGAATCATTGTTGATCATAGATGGACTTCGGGAACCAACCTGACCACTGCAAAGAAACCTTACAGTCAAACTTACTTTCAAGAACTTTTAAAGTTCTTTATTTAAAATGCACATCAATTGGCTGTTTATCTGAACTGGCATTCAGGCATCAGTGTATCACCATGAAGCAATCTGAACTGCATTTTCACAAATACACAGTTGACACTAGAGGGCAAGGTCCCATGCTCAGATAAGACATTTTACAGAAACAGGCCTCACAAGTTAGAATAGCATCTCTTGAACATAAAAACCCTCCCCTCTCATCCTGAGAGTTTACTTGATTACTACAGACACACTCTGTAGATTCAGAACTGCACAGCTTAACACCTTAATCTTGAATATAATTTCAATACTTTGCAAATGTAGAAGAACTCCCAAACTCCGACAGTGAATTCACCTCAGATCTTTGTCTTATGCTGCTGCTCACCCAGCAGAGGGAGTGTGTGTGGAACCTAGCCAGCCCGCTCCTCCAGCCCTCATAAGCCCATAAAAGGTGGCAAGAAAGAAAAAACAGCCACAAGGATAAGGCTGAGAGAGATGGACAGACACAGACAGAAAGACTGCAAACAAAATCACACCAGGTCATATTGGGCTCTGCCCATTCCAGTCTTCAAAACTTGCACAGACAGAGATTTCACAACCTCCCTGGGCAACCTGTCCAATGCTTAGTTATTCTTTCAGTGATTTCCGCCCCCCCCACACACACACCTTTTCTGGAATGGTGTGAAGCTCCACAAGCCTTCATTTGCATGTTGTCACCTTCCCATTCTCCTCCCTCCCATATAAACAAATATGAAAGTCTGGTAAGACTTGTGCAAGTTTCAACTAATGTATGTCTAAATGGCATTCAATATACCATAGAATATAAAGAATTAATAGTTCTTATTATTTTTATTCTCTATTAATAATTCCAATAATTAATAATTATTGAAAGTCAATAAAAAGTTTGTATGTTCCAACACTATTGTGAATAAAGGCACAATGTTTTAAATACATTGGTTAATCTACAGAAAGCAGAGATTTGGAAACTGTGTATTTTATGAATATACAAACCTGACTTTTTCTTTGTGACATTTAGCCAATGCTTTGCAGAGACTAGGATCAGGGCAGAGATCGAGAGGAGACTGACCCTTCTTATTACGAATGCTAAGGTCAGCTCCGTTGGCTGCCAAGAAGCAGGCAATAGATGCTGCACTCTTCTTCTCTGCTCCCTGGGTGCCAAGTCCCATTATTAACTGAAAGAAAACAAATATGTAAGCAACTTGAGAGACTCTCTAAACAGTTAGGAATAGTCTGGCTAAACGAGAACTACTTGACATGCACACATGCACACACACACAGGTATACATCTGTTAAGTCCAAGGACGTGCCTCTAAAACTAAAAATTCAAACTATTGTATGGTCGCTTAATTTTGAGTCAGCTATACTCAACCTTCCTTTAAGGAACTAAAATTCAGCAAGGAATAGTTCAGCTACTGAAGCACTCAATCTCCTGCACACTTAAACTCACTTTGAGGTGGCTACCCTTCCAGATAAGCACTGTAAAGGGCAAAATCCCAGTGAGTGTATTCAGAATACAGCCGAAGTATACTGAACTTCCTGAGCTCAGACAAAATGCCACCACCACCACATCTGGACTGAAAACATAGTTGGGCAGAAAAGTGAATGCACACTTACTTTTAGTCTACTGAGTAAAGCACCTGCCCGAGACTTGATTTCAGTTGCTTTCTCAGCCTAGAGGGATTTAAACCCACATACCCCTGCCCAAATCATGTAATGCTTCTTTGGCTTTTTACAACTATTACTGTGTTTCTGTACTAGCCTACCTATTACACACCATTCACAGGGCCAGCTAGAAAAATAAAGAGAAGGCTCACTACCATAGCCCACCTACTTTGGAGCATTCTGGCCCTGCTCCTGTTTGTATTAAAAGTTTGATCACACAAAATGGATTAAGTATAATGCAGACTACATATAACATGAAACTGCTGGCACCACTAAGAATCCCTCAAACCACATCAGACTATATTTAAAGGAACAGCTTTGGTACAGCTGGCACAGGTCCAATTCAAGTAGTTTTAAGTGCTGAATTCCAGAATTATAAAGGCTGGGACATTAGGAGAGAGGCAGGATTTTATATGCACCTCTTTGTCATTAATTAATAAGTGCCCAACTTGACTGATATACATCTTTCTATACCACTTTCGGTTTGTACAGTCTGTACCTGCAGATGGTCTTCTAAAAGCTGGGTGTCAAGTATCACCTCTAAAAATTAAGTCATTTTGGCTGGATTAACAACCATTTTATATTTGAAGAATGAGATGCACCATTTTAGACGCAACAGCATACAGGAATAAATTTAAAATATCCGATACCTGTCACTGCAGCCCTGAAGGTTACCTATCTTGAAGCCTGAACTACAAAGAAAACTGTTCTCAAAACCCATCTAGTTATCTCCCCCATCCCTCAGAGGTGACTTCCGAAGAAAAAGGCTTGGTTTGGGTCCTTCTCTTGCAGCACATGAAGTAGGTATTAGAAGCCTTTACATTGTCTTGATAACTGCAAGATTACCCTCATCATACAGCCACTCAGTTTCCTAGGGAAGTAATTTTTTTAAACCTCAGTCTATATGATTTTTTTCTAGTTAGAAGTTCTTATATCAAGAAGTATTACTGAGGTGCTAGGAGACTCCTGAAGGTCACTTAATGAGTTCACAGATACTCACGGTCCTGCATTCCTCCCTATGGTCAGGTAAGAACAGTACAGCTTGAAAGACTTCATACCAAGAGAACCAGTAAGTTATGGAGGGAAATTGTTTCGTGGTTTTCAGATCACAGAACATTTTTGTTTATAAATTCAGACCAATTTTCTACACCTCAATTATAGTATTGGCTGAAATGAAGCAGGCATTTTATCTAGCTTCAGTCTGGATACCTTGGACCATGTCAGTAATCCAGACAAGGTAGTACAACGCCCAGTGAAAGCTGATTTGCTCCGAAGCTGGCAGAGTATACGTTTTTAGAAGGCATGCCCACACAAAACAATTTGCTGTCGTCATTCCTTACTTGCCCTCTTACCATCCACACTTGCACCTTATGGGCTCTGAGCTGTTCCTCAACAAAACAGCTATTGTGTCTCCAAGAGGAAAATCAAACGCAGCTAACAGGATAGTTTGCATCACTTGGTGTGGATACACATACACTACGTCAAGACTGGCCCCTCCACCTGAAACAGTCATCAACATTATTCAAGAAAATCTTGGTCCTAAAATGCCTCTGCATGCTGCACGCTTTGAAAACACCAGGACAATATTGTATCCCATGATATTTTTCTGGTAGTCTGCAACATTTCAGGCACACAGAATGAAAAAAAAATAAAAAACCATCCCATGCACAAAACCAATATTATGTCTTAGTGCCTAGAATGGCTGCAGCAAGCCACCTCTGGAGGGTGGTGGCCCCGAGACACATCAACACAAGCCAGCCCCAGCCCGTTCACCTGTAAGGGGGAAGATGCTGTGCAATCCACACACAGTATAAATATAATCGAAGCAGTTGGAACTACTGAGCTACCTTCGAAGCTGTAAACACCCAACTGACTCACATTAGAGTTTATTTAGTTTAAGTTAGGAATCATTCTGAATCTTAAAAGTGTTTTAAGGGTCTGCAAGATACCTTATTAAAATAATTTATACTAAGTGATCCTGGGGAATAATATATCTACCTAGAATAAAAAGTACCCTAGAACAAGGACCACTGCATCTATAATAAAGCAACTGAAATTACTTTTTTTGCGATGGTGGGGACTGTACTTCAGAAAACTCCTCCTCCTTCCAGCCCAATCATCACAATGAGCTGGATGAAAAACTTCAAAATTATTTAAAGAAATAGGGTTCACTGCTCATAGCACTTAAACACAGACATGTTTTTCAGATTGATATCTAGAATATGTGGGGCTTTGTGTACTATCAAGATTTTTCACTACATGCATTTTAAACAGTCCATCAAAAGTTAATCACAATTTAGCCAAGCAAAAATTAGCTCTAAAATACTAAAGATTTATGTATCAGATTTGCTATCACATGGACTAAAGAAATTTGACATGTTTTCACAATCTTTAAAGGAATTAATAAAAATTAATTAAAATTAAAATTTAATTTTAATTAAAATTAAAAATACAGATTCCATCAATTTGTCATCACATTCACAAAAAGAAAGCTTTACTGTCGCCCAGACTAAATTATTTATCCTCTATTATCCATCACCTGTAATTGCAATTCTACACAAGACAAATTACAAATGTGTCCTTGGATAGCTTTAAAGGTCCAGATGCCTGCACAGATTTTAGCAGCCTAGATCATGTGTTTTTTTGCCATACAAAGGTGGGTATTAAAACTGTTTCCTGGTAAAATCTAGTGTATAGCACTTTTACATTCTCTTTATTTAAATACATGTAGATAGGTCCAAGTACAGTTCTCATTTACTATTTTCCACAAAATAACATTTTCAAGATAGTTTGATCTGCTGATCATCTTTTAAAGAGTTTTTAGGTATATTTTAGCCAGGCTTTACTCCACCATTTATATTTCAGCCACATCTTATGTTGCTGTCACATAAAATTAAAATAAGCAAGTTTTCACCTCTTCTCTGAGGCTACATATCTTCTCCACACCACTTAGACATCCCAAATTTGTTAGTTAGGCAAAAGTTTTCTCTGCAGCTAAACAAATTGCAAAAAAAGACCAATAGTTTGATCAAGCTAAAATAGGAGGTAATGGTTGAATTAAAAAAAAAAAACCAAACAAAAAACCCAAACAAACAGAAAACAAAAAACAAACCAACATCAGAACATTTTTAAGTGATCAGAGATGCAATCACGCAGACACATTTGTTTGTTGTGGTGTCTTGCCCCTACCCCACCCCTCCTTTTTTTTTTAATTTAATAGAAATAAACCAAAAATGATTTTTTTTTTTAAACCACAGATACAGCTCAAATGAAACTAGGAAAAAACTTATTCTCTGAAACATAATATCTCCCCAAAATCAAAATTCTAAAGGCAGTGGAAAAAACCTCCACTTCTTGCGTTAAAAAACTCAAAACACAACAACTCTAGTTCCACTGTGGATGCCACTAATAAGATGGGCAACAGAGAACCCTATTTATGAAATGCTGAATTGGAAAAAAAGTTATTTATCTCCCGTTCATTCATTTCACAATTAAATGCATGCACACAAATTATTTTGGCCACCTGTCACAGAGTCCACTTCAGATCATGGAAACAACTGAGCTGTAATTGCTTTCTTCCTCTCACTTAGAAGGACACAAGCATTTTCTTACATATGCCAGTCACATTTTGAATCAATTTTCAAAATTTATTCCAGTGTACTTCAGTGACTTAAGTAACTAGTCTGAAAAACATTTATTGTACAGTGGAATTACTGTTTTGAACAAAGGCTTTTTAATAAAGTTGGTGGGCTGGTGCAAAACTTAACACCCATAGATGAATTAGAAAAAAATATTACGACACTGGTAACTAATGATTCAGCAAATCTGATCCACTGTTAAGTTTTGCATCTTCAATATTTAAAGAAAAAAATTGTTTGCCTTTCTCAATGCCAATCAAGCCAGAATTTTACTTCTCCTCTGTCTTTCAGCAAAACTATAAATTTCACCTTTGCATATGGTGTTCACACAGCTTTTTGGGTGTGAGCGTTTCTTTTTTCAATAAAACATTTTGACCTTTATTACCTGGAGTTTCTTTGACTATTTCCTTACTACAGCACAATTTCTGAAATGAACTCTGTCAGAAAGATACACAACAATAAAGATACAAAGACTAAGAATGCCTTCTTCTAACAGAATAAATTTTCAGACAGTTATAGAAGCAGCTAAACAATTAACGCTACAAAGACATGCAGGATGGTGAATCACAGCAAACAGAATTTTATGGTCTTATTCTGTACTGTAATACTGTTTATTTCTCTTTCCTAAAAAGCTACTTTTGATTTTTTGGCAGCTATACATGTTCACTAGGGAAGACAAATTTATAGAAATATTCTGAATGAAAGAATCCATATTTTTCTGTAAGAGACAATGACTACATGTGAAAAGCCACATGTAATAACATTTCTGCATACACTGCAGTGTAATGCAGAATGTCTACACAAACTTATACTGCCAAAAACCAGTTCAACAGTACAGAACCAGACAAACTAGACAAATAAAGAGACAAATTTACAGGAAAAAAAAAAAGGAATAAATAAATGCATTTTATTTACTGTGTTCTTTGATGGCTCCCAAGCAGTATCTACCTTGCCCACATCTTGCATGTCTTGGAGTTGGCGGAGCTGTGACAGGGTGTGGTGTCTCAGGGCTTCATGCAGGGGAGTATCCCCATCTTTATCCTGAATATCCAGCTTAGCACCTGCACGGACTAAGAGCTGAAAAGAGAGAGAACCCAATTTAAAACTCAAAACCCCAACTTAATTTTAAAACTAATTTCAGTGAAACTATGGTTTAGGATGCTCTAGGAGGTACAAAAGGGTTACTGTAATGTCTTGCTGTAATTCCCAGTTGAGTTTATTTGCATTATTTTATTGACATTATTTCCCAACACGCTGGAGAGTTGGGCGGAAAGGA
>NW_010311448.1:0-8606 GCF_000700745.2 Antrostomus carolinensis
GCTTATCACAATTCAGTGAAAATAAATGTGACCCATTCATACTTTCTAGAAACAGTTTCTGTGCAGTGTATGACAGGCCTAATGTCTCAGCTGGGACCCTCAAAAAGACTTTATCTGACAGCTTTGATTTAAACACTGCCCAGCTGAAGCAATATATCATTACTCATCATGAGGGAGTCCTGTGGGGGCTGTTTTTTTCTGCTGGAGTTCACTCCTGGTATTAGTTACCACCGCCTTGATAGTCACCAAAACCACTTTTGGTCATTGTCTCAAGTTGTTGCAGAATATTTTTTGCTAATAACATTGGGCACAAATGGCAAGGTTTTGATAGTGGAGGGGCTGTAGGGTGCCCTGTGTGGGAGGCAGCCATGACCCACCCTGTGTTGGTAGGAGCCAGACTTGTGTCTCTTGTAGACACTGCCCTGACCAAGGGAGGAGGACTTTGAGGTTGGCTGATACAGAGATATGTCGAGCACTGTCCAGATCCTCCTAGTACTGCAAATTAATAACCCTTGCAGAGGGACTGGGAAGCAGAGTTTAATCAACTGTAATTACTGGGTTGTTGGATTGTGTTTACAGGCAAGGGGAAAGGGACCACAAAAAAGATGATGGTCACCAGTGCCGTGGCCTGAAAGCTCCAAGGGCTGAGCACAGTCACTAATGCTCCTTGATATTACCTGGTAACCTGATGGGATGTCCTGTTGATCAAGGACTGACCTGTATGTACTGTATTGGGGAGAACATGCCAGAAGGTAGGCACGAGATCATCAGCAAGTCGAGGCTAACACTGAGTCCAGGAGTGTGGTCAGCCTTGGCATGTTGTACAACTCTACTGCACATGCTGGGACCTATGGATATTCTTGAAAGAAAAGAAGGGGGATGTGAGGAAGTGGGACAAAAAGCCCTTTAAGGATAAAGATCTGTGAGCTAAGGAATGCAAGTGCAGGTCAGAGCTCAGTTAAAGCTGCTACTGGATGTGAGCAAGCTCCATGACAGCTAAGCCATTTGGTGCACTGCTTTACTCCCCAATGAAGGAATGATCATGCTGCATCAGATGAATATTTTTCTCAACCCATTTTGGATCTGGATGAAACTGTACAGCTACTGGACTTATGAATTATTAGTAGCTCCACTAGTGGTGTTAATCTTTGCTTGTACTATGCTAAACATTTGCTTATATGCTATGATGTAGTGGATAACAAACTGTTACAATGGTCTTGGTTATGCGCTTTGCAAGGATAAGGCCTGAAATGTGTAATAAATATTCAGATTATAGCAATGTTAATGCTGACAATCTACTCTATGGGAGTAAGGGAGGACCTTTGTAATGCATGTATTAAAGCTGCTGTGACTTTGCTGGAGCAAATGGTGGAATATTAAAAAGTGTAGGTATACAGTCATGATGTTAACCTGTATAATCTAATCTGTAAGGAAAAAGGGTAGAGTTGGCCAAAGGCCTCCACAAGTCTTCTACTCCAAATGAGGGATTTCCATGACAGATGATCACTCATTATGAAGGTTGAGACAGCAGCTTAGTTTTCTATTTATTTCAGAGATTTCTTGACAAGGGGTGGGCCTTGTGAAGGCTGGATATGACACCCAGTCTGTAGCATCCTTAACAGTATTTTATAATTACCTGGTTTGTTTAGTGTCACCAGTGGTCAAAAGTGTTTTCAGATACACACATCTGGCTTGCCATACATACATACAGCTCCATATACAGGTGTATGTCGATGGCACAGAGGAGTGGAAAAACTGGGAGGACAAACATGGTTTTGAGTGAGTGGCTGCAAGCTGAGAGGGGCACTGGCTCACTTCTGTAGTGGTGCTTTTTTAGAAAACAGGTCAGCTACAAAAAGAAATAGAAAAACACCCAAGGCCTGCCACAGCCTTTCCACTATATCCCTGTTCCTGTGCAGAGCCAATCCTGTTTTGATGCTGTGTATTTTTGTGTGAGTTTGTCCTCCTGAACATCTCTGAGCCCAGTTGGGCAGCTAAGTGTCCCCTTGTGGGGGGTGGTGCTTATTAGTCTCTCAGCCTTGCTTCTTCATGCTAGCGTAAAAGCTACAGTAAATGCAACAGAGGAGCTGTCAGAGCTGTAGCAGGAAAAAAGGTATTTGCCTGACAGATCTGCTGTGGCTGAGGTGAGAAGCAGCAGGAGTTTAAAAGCTGCTGTAGGTAAGGGTGCTCCTCTGCAGTGCAGAGAATGCGGGGAAGCCTGTGTCCTGCTGACTCTATGTAAGTACGGCTTCTGCTTTCTCCGGAGCTTGGAGTGTAAACCTGATTGACTCAAAAAGTTGTTAAGAGGCTGCAGAACTTCCCCAAAACTGCCCCATTTGTGACCATCTGACAGGTATGAGGAGAGGTAGATTTCATTTTAAGGGCTTTGGAGGATTTGGTTCCAGGATGATGTCTGGTTACGAGAAAAAGGAGGGTTTTTTAATTAGTAAGAAGTTAAACCAAAACAACCTCAATGTATATTTTCTCCCTTAGCTCCACACCTACATGTCTACCAGCACACATGATGGGACAGCATAGGCAGAGGCACTGCCCAGTGAGAACCCAAAGGTGTGCTGGAAGACTGAGGTCATCTTCTGTGATGGACCCTTATTTTCAGAATTTGGTATCAACAAAAATACAGATAAGACATCCTCCTTATAAATTCTATACTTTCTCTGTAAGGCTTATTTTCAAAGCTGCTATTTCAACCTGCTCTTCTTTCAACCTTAACTACTGTAAAAAAACATCTTTGTCATCTATCCCCAGTGCACTGAGTCTCTTGTTTCCATTTAATCAAAGCCCAGTGGAACTGCTTGTACCTGTCTTTGGTCCTAGAAGGGGTTTGATTTGTATCTTTGTCTGACTGAATATCAAAAAGTAACATTATGTGGCTCTTGTGGCATCTCTGAAATGTGTTCTGAATGTTACTCAGAATGTCCTTTTAATTCTGTTTTGCTGAGGAAGCATTCATTATTTTGGAGAGATAGAGGAAGTGTCAGAAGAATTCCAAAATTTTCTGCTTTTACTGACCCCATGAATTTAATTTTTAATTTCCAGTCTTTGTATAATAAATCTCTAATGGGCTTTAGCACATTTGAGGTTGAAGATCAGTGGACACTTTGTGGCAATGTTATCTTAAACATTTCCTGTCCTTTGTTCATGCTTCACTATCCCTTTCCACCCTACGGCTGCCCTTGTAGTTTATGAGGTTTCATGTTGAACCAGACTGAGGCACTTGATGGGGACAAAAATAACCTTACAAAATAAAAAGTTATTTTTAATGCAAATGTACTCCCTAATTTGTCAAGAAATTAAGGCAGTGAAGAAAAGATACAGAGGAGCTACCTCTCAAAAGTGGAATTTATAGAGACCCCTTGGTGTGTAAACTTGAAGCACACCATGGAAGGACAGTCACCGCTCTGCAGTTATCATTAAGGTCATTTACATCAACTGTGTTAGGACAAATGGAAAAAAAAAAGTTGTTCTGTTAAAGTAGTTATTTCAATAACAATGAGTCTAAGGTGAGAAGAGGCTATTAATTTTTCCCTGTGGGTAGGAGGTGAAGCCACTCAATTCCAACACTGTCCATTGCAATCAACTAAAGAAAAGTGTGGAAAGAGCACAAGCCCAAACAAGTGCAGTGAAGCACTTTGCATAACATACTTCCTTCAAAGTGTAAATCTTGAAAGGGCTCACTTTAGATTCTCTAGTGTTATACTTGTCCTAAAAAAAAACATAGTTTTTTTTTCCCCAAATAACTTGGGATGTTATCTTTCAATGCTGTTTCTATATTCCATTCAATAACTGTGATGATTCTGACAAAAGGTATTATCTATGTGTAAAATAATTAAAATAATTATAAATGAGATGGAGAAAAAACAGAGCAGCTGGACTGCTGTGAGAGTTGGTAGGAAGAGCAAAATACAAACTGGTTCAGAGAGAACTAATGAACACAGGATATTTGTATATGAAAAAGGGCCAATCACGTTATGAACATGGTTTTGATATGGTCCAGATTTGGTGATGGTGTTTGAGTCACAATCTGTGTTTGACCTCTGACTTGATGCTATCAATATTTTAGAAGCTTTTCTGCTAACAATGCACTCCAAAATGATGCAAGTATCACCAAAGCTTGACGTTGCTGCTCTGAAAGAGCAGTTTTAGTACAATAATTCTATTAAATTGGAACTGAGAAATAATTATTTTTATCACTAGAGGCTGTTCTAAGATCAAAACAACAGGATCTTCAAGTTTCTCCAGCCACTAAATAATTCAATTTCAACCTCAGAAGTTTTAAAGACCCAGCTGGATAAAGCCTGAAGTGGCATGGTCTGATTTTACAGCTGAACCAGCTTTGAGCAAGAGGTTGGACTAGAGATCTTCTGAGGTCCCTTCCAGCCTGGATTACCCTAAATTCCTTAATTTGTTCTTCTTCTGATAATAGCTGAAACTTCCAGTTGGATTAAGGCTAACAAACAAAAGCTGAATGTCAGCAGCAAGTGCCCTAGCTCGCTAGAAGTTTCTAGCCCACCAAGGTGCCCTTGCTCACCAAGTTTCCTTGGGAAGCTATAGACATTTTGTTGCAAGCACTGTGTGAACTGGCTTTTGCTAAAGTAATTTTTATTTTTTCAAATATTGCAACACAAAATTGTCTCTTCCAAATCCCAGAAGGAACTGGAGAGAAGTTGTTTTGTATTATCTGGGGTTTTCAGTGGGAGGCAGAATGTAGCCTGAGTGCTAGGAGAGCAGAGCTTGCATAGCCAGGAGTTGAGAGGCCAACACAGGCAACTGAAACCTGTTGAGTTAGTCTTCTGTGTCTAGGCTGCCATGTGACGCACTGAGCTGTTGGGACCATGTTTCAACATGTATGTATTGCTCCATTTACCTTTCTAACCCTTATGTTGCTTCAGTTATCTCTTTACATGGCTAGAAAAGAAAGTAAAGCTCAGATAGAGAAAAAGAGAGACATCTGCAAGACTTAAGCAGAGACACTAAGTCAGTGGAGAAGGAGGGATGAACAAGAAATCATGAAAGAAATCTGCATTAATTGACAACTTGCTCTGGCATAGCAATGGGGAGTTTTGCCTCTCAACAGAAATCCTGAGGGACTGTATTTAGTGTGTATAGAGGAGATTAAAAAAAATTGTTATTTTGAGAGAGAGAGACATCCAGGTCTTTGGGAGGCAATTCAGGTGCTTGAATATGGGCATTTTGGAAAGTGCAGGGTGCCTAGGATGTCTGCAAGGAGTTTGTATATGATACAAGACACCTGAGAGGTGTGGTTTTCTGGAGCCAAGCAAGAGACTCTGGAGTTTCTGAAGCACCCTCAGACACTGCAGGGGCAAATTTGCCCCTTGATGTTAGCACTAAAATTGGAGATTGGGCGGTGTAATGCCACCGTGAAACTAGCAAATCTTTGGGCTTAATAGACCAATATAGAGACTATAAAATAGAGGACCATAGCTGTAAAATGAAATACAGGATTATAGTAAAGGAAGATAAGGAAAAGAATCTCCTGGGAATTAGTCTGTTAAAACAGCCCAGAGCTGAAAAAGAGAAGCTGCTGATTTCTTGCAGAAGAAATGGTGAAAATATAAGTTTCTGATTTTTAAGTATTTGAAAAATAGAATAAAGGAGGCTTGGGTCCATATTTGATATGAATAAGATTCTGATGTAGTCCTAAATGTATTGGACCTTGGCTTAGTGCTGTTGTTCAGGAAAATTCTGGCTTCTTGTCTTTTGGGAGAATAGGAATACTGTGTAAAGCTCTGTGCTACCTTGGCAACAGCTAAAGCAGATGAACAAGAGGAAAATGTTTTTGTTTTTAGTGTTTTGAGTTTCTTCTGACAAAAGGAATTATCTACAGGTAAAATAACAAAGGGGAAAAACAAACCTGCCTCTCTGCATGATCGCAACGCCTTCCTGATTCCTGAGGATCCTGTGTTCATCAAAGTTGACTTATAGCCATCTATATTTTAGCCTTTCATAACTATCTCAAAGGCAACATAAGCTAGAAATATTCAGCAAGAAATAACTTTTAAAATTAACCACTTTCCTTGTAGAAATATTTCCTCTTCTTTCTCTGAAGTATGGAGGAGGGAAAACACACATCGAGTCAGAAATGTTATGTCACGCAGCTCTGATCATCTGTCATTCCTATTGTAATATTTATAAATGCCATGTACTATTGTATTGTTCATCAGCTGTAATTTTACTGAGAGTAATTTACAAATGTGAGTGGATTCAATCTCTCAGAAATCTTTTTCCCATGAAAATTTATCACATGAGCTGTTATGACTGACTTCCAGTCAGTGACGAGTACAAGGGCTAGATGGTGAGCTTGGGCACACTTATTGATCACTTTTAAAATCAAAGTGCTGTAAAGATTTAGTTGTGGTTTTGCTGCATGTATTAGCTCACTTAGCTATTCTTTGGAGTTGTGCAATTCCTCTTGTATGGAACACTTTCATAGATCCTGGATTTCAGAAAGTATCCCAGAAAAATACTGTTGGTGATATACTGGGTGAGAACATTCTTCTTGTAGAGAAAGGCTGCATCAAAGCTTCATTAAACTCTAAAACAAATAAATAGTAGAAAATGCCAAATCCCCTGAATACTGTTCTAGGGTAGTTTTGAGGCATATCATAGGTGCAGTTTGGACAAAGGAGTGAAATATGAGGGTAAATCCCTCAGCTGTTATTTTCACAATAAAACTGCTAATATTTGAAAGCCTTTGGCAATAAAAATAAATGAAGTCTGTAACTGTGGGGCCATCAAGAATTGAAATTTTTTTACATACAAAACCAGTACATAGTGATGTGCTCACTGCAACCATTCCCTAAGTTAAATTTAGACTTGAATAACTGATTTAACATTCTGTTTTCCTGGAGATTTCTGTTATGTTAATGCTGTGCAGCTTTTCCCTTCCCTTTTGTACACAATGGATTAGTAAACACAGTAGAACTTCCTGTACTTGTTCAGCAACTTTTACCATTGTAGTTCACGAGCAGAGAAAGAAGATGAATTAAAAAAACTATCAAACTATTTTGAAAACAGAGATAATCATTGCCTTTCCCTCCTACCCAGCACAGGCTTCAATTTCTGCTTTTCAAACACCTCTGAGAAAGTTTAAGCTGTTCTGATTTACTGAGTTGTTTTTTTCTCCATCCCCAGCTTTCTCAACATGGTGTATGTCTAAGAAGGAATGAAGTATATGCTGCTCTTAAATCTAAGCGTTAATCAAGAATAAGCCATTTTGTTTCTCTCTTTGTAGTCGTTGAGCAGATGAGAGACCTGTTTCTAAGTAACCATTTTGTTTAACTTGGCACAAAATCTGGAACTGAGGTAATCCACATGCTTGTATAGTAAGAAGCCACAAGCTTATTGAATAATAAGCTTGATTGAGATTCTTTCTCTTTATGGAAGTATTTCAAATGAGTATAAATACTTAAATAACTGTTGAAGCAGGGACATGAGTCTGATTCTTCAGTCTTTGGAAAATATCATAAATTGCATGGTTTATTATGTCAGTCTCACAACTCCTTCTCTCTCCTCGTGAATACTGAATTATTTGCTGCCATTCTCAAGTCTCTTTAATCTTTATTTCTCCAGGAGCTTAATCTTTATGAACCCCTCACTCCTTCCTCCTTAGACTTAATACAACTCTGCTCCAGAACCTGCTGTCAGGAATCCTGAGTAGCTTTGTGTCTCCCTGAAACAAGATGATAACTTTCTGCTTCTCTTACAGCAAGGCACATTACATTCACACAATGCACTAAAGTCACAGCTGAATCTATACCTTTTCCATGTGTACTGTAGTGTGTTTGTTTAAAATGTTTTGACAACAAAGAAGCAAAATATTCAAACAGAAGAAAATCGTCCACAAACTCACTCTGCAAGGCTGGCAGGGTTTTTTGTTCTGTTCTTTTTGGCATTCCCCATATGAGAACAGCTAAGGTCAATCATGAGTGCTCGTTGTCCTAATCTCAGCCAACAATGAGCATTTAGGTTAGGGTTATGGTCAGTAGAGAGAGAAATATAGGAGCTGCAGTAGGAGTGAGCCTGCAAAAGCATTGCAGAAGTGAAGAACAGTCACCCAAGTCAAGTTTCTTGAGAATTTCTTCATGGGAACCATGTCTGGTCATCATGGTTCAAGACTCAGTCTGTTCCTAAGGTTCAGCTTTGGGCTAGGAGATTCACAGCTCATGTCTGCTCTTTCAGAGATAGAATGAGCCCTATACATTTGTTTATCACACTTCTGACACTGTTGTATCAGTTCTCTGTTTTCCCATGTATATGCTGTTGAGTGAACCTAGTTTTTCACAGTGGTTTCTTGGGCTTTGTTGACAGCATTTTCTTTCAGAAACCTCTGAGCATATTTTCAAGCTTAGAGTCCATCTGCTGCCATGTCTGACTTTTGTTCTTTTGGGTTTTGTTTACTTGATCTTCATATTTGGTCCAAAATGATGGTTTGTATGTCACTCTTGGTAAAGTAAGGGGTAGAGGGTCAAAATTTGCAAGTGGCATCAAGTTTTTTCCATCCATTTCTCAGTTCTTTGGTGTCTTTGAGAGTAAGGACTAGCTTACAGCAATAACATAAGCAGGAA
>NW_010311448.1:8628-34559 GCF_000700745.2 Antrostomus carolinensis
TATAAATAATGCCAGGGTATGAT
This sequence comes from Antrostomus carolinensis, assembly GCF_000700745.2. Lineage (NCBI taxonomy): Eukaryota > Metazoa > Chordata > Aves > Caprimulgiformes > Caprimulgidae > Antrostomus > Antrostomus carolinensis. Next base: position 8,652 of record NW_010311448.1, read on the forward strand.
AAGTCCTTGAATGCACTGCTTTAAGATTCCTACTCAGTCCAGATTTCAGACTGAGTGGCTTGCTTTCTCAAAAGCACAGACAGAGGAGATGCTGAGGAAAATAGAGAGATGAAGATGGCAAATGGAGGTCTGGGGAAATTTGTAATTTACACAGGTAGAAAGGAAGGGAAATATGCCTAGTGGAGATAGTGCTGTCTAGGGCCTTGATTATTGCTAAGTAGAGATAAGTAAAGAGGGACAATACACTTGGCTTTTAGTATGGGTGAAATAAACTCAAAGCTTGGTTTCATTTGCTTATACTAACAAAGCTCATTAGTTCTATCATTAGCTGAAAGGCCTTTTGCCGACAGCGGTCACAATCAGATAAATTTTTGCTCACATTTTTCATCTTTGCAGAATTTGTACTCAACATTGGATCTGTTGCTGAGAAAATTATTGCCTTTTAACATAATTTATTTCTATGCATAACTGGCTCACTGCCTGGCCTGATAATATCTCTCCTGTTGCACTGTCTTGAAAGTAGGAATGCATGGGAGTGAGCCTAACTGCGCATTTGTACAGTGAGAAAAGGAGCAAAAGCACTTCTTGGAGTGACAGCAACGTGCTTGGGCACCAGGAACCACACAGGGCTCCCTGTAGGGTGGCAGTGACTGCTGGGAAAGCCTTGTCCTAGGGCTGAAATTTTGCATCTCCCTTAACCCTCCTCCAGCACTCATGTTGTCTGTCCAGAGAGCTGAATGATCAAAACTTGTACGGTTTAACTGAAGTACAAAGACAAATGAGAAACTATAAACTTTGGGTTTTATGATGTGACATGTAGATTCACTAGGTTGGAGTAGGGTCAAAGGAGGTTGTATCCTCTCCCTTAGGCACTGCAGGCATCCTGGAAATTCTCTGTTGTGTGATAAGGGATTGCTGTACTTCATCACCACTGCAAAATTCAAAGAGCTTAATGCACTAATGTTGTGAGACCTATTTAATATCCATTGAACAGCACAATGCACCTATCAAGTGACAGACAATACCTTGAGCACAGTGAATATCCAAAATAACCTGTACCCAGTGATAAAGAAATAAAATGCTAGTGATTTTATCAAGAATACCTTGTGCAGCTAAGTTATATTTCTTTGTGGAAATGGGAATTTCCTGCTTTAGAAAACAACCTTTCCTGAAACCCAGAGAGATCAGAAACACTGCAAGTACTATGCTGGAAATAGTTAAGCTGGAAAAGTAATACTTGAATTTTCAACTGGCCAATGACAATTTTTGAGAGGAGGGCTAGAGGAACTGTTCTTAGGGTAGATTCTCAGAACTGGTATTGGGGTTCAAGTAATTAAATTAAACAGGGCTGATCTCAGTATGAAAGATAGGAGAACACTGATGAAGCACACCAATGACATAAATTACTTGATATCTTCATTACAGAAAACAATGTGAATATCCTGCAGAAAGTACTATATGATATTAATAGAGCTACAGGGGTGGAATAATAAGAGGAAAAAACTGTAAGTCCTAAAGCACTTCTGTTCCCCAGGAAGATGTAGTAACTGATGCTCTTTTATTCTCCTTGCAGTAGTGAAGGCACAGAAGAGATGTTCAGCAGCTCCACTTAAGACTCCGTCACTGATACGCATGCAGATGTCCTCTAAAGCTTTGCTGTTTGTGGCATTACTCCTACCAGACCTCTTCAGCTCAGTTTAGCCACCTCTTTCTCTTAGCAATTGAAATACTGCTCTTTTCCCAGCTCTACATTCTCATGACTAGGCAAAATGTGAAGGTCTAATAGACAAATAGTATTTGCCAATATTGTTCCCTTTGTGCATTAAATACTTAATGGAGAGATTTGCCTTTCAGATGAACTGGCTCTGTGCCCTGAAAGCACTTTACTTCTAGCACCTTGAGAACATTGCAGCAGCCATTTAGAAAAAAGGCAGAGATTTGCCATCTCTAGTGCCTCCAATTACTATCATATTTACACCGTTGCCAAGGGTATTTGCAATAATGCTGCATTTCCTGCATGTTTTCACCACAAGCTTTGTCAAGTATGGCTTTTGAGAAAAGTCTGACTGTCCTCAATAACAAAGGTTGGAAGCTCATAATATGTGTGGCTGACTGGTTGCTGTCTCAAAGTCTAATAGGTGTTTCTTTGACAACTCCTGTTTTCATCGCACCCCGAGTCCTTTGTTCAGTTTTGGGCCCCTCACTACAGGAAAGACATGGAGGCACTGGGGCGTGTCCAGAGAAAGGCAACAAAGCTGGTGAAGGGCCTGGAGCACAAGTCTTATGGGGAGAGGCTGAGGGAACTGGGGTTGTTTAGTCTGGAGAAAAGGAGGCTGAGGGGAGACCTTATTGCTGTCTACAACTATCTGAAAGGACGATGTAGGGAGGTGGGGCTTGGTCTCTTCTCCCAAGTAACAAGTGATAGAACAAGAGTAAATGGCCTCAAGTTGTGCCAGGGAGGTTCAGATTGGATATCAGGAAAAAAATTATTCACTGAAAGGGTAGTCAAGTATTGTAACAGGCTGTCCAGGGACATGGTGAAGTCACCTTCCCTGGTGGTACTTAAGAGATGCATAGATGAGGTGCTTAGAGATGTGGTTTAGAGGTAGAATTGGTAGTGTTAAGTTTATGGTTGGACTCAATGATCTTAAAGGTCTTTTCCAACCACTACAATTCTGTGATTCCATGAATCTATGATCTTTTCTTATCATACAGGTAACTGATTATTTTACTCTGGAATTAATAAAGGCTTTGTTGCATTTTGCAGAAACAAAAGATGTTCTAAACTATCATATTATTATGTCTGCAAAACATATTTGGAACTACAAATATTCAGCCCCACAAGCAGCTGGAAATGTTCAATCACTACTACTTTTGCTATTGCTGAGCCACACACTGATGGCTCTGTGCAAGCAAAGGAGTCAGTGCAGAGGGCATCGCAGGCAGAATCTCTCCTCTATAAATTAGTAATAATGCCTTGTGTTCTCTCAATGCTTCCACCAAAGAGATATACGGACAGCTTCACTGAGTGTTGGTGAAGTTTTCAAACAGCATGTTGGTCTCTGACAATAGAATAGGCTAGAAAGTATGATTAATAGTATAATGTTCAATTGAAATGACATCTTTAATTTCAAGCAGGTAGAACTCAGAGGAGATTATATTTATCCACATTGTTCAAGTTAACACCTCTACCACATGGGCTCCTTAAGATGATTTCAGTTCCCTTTACAACCTTTGACAACAGGTGTAGACCTATTGCAAAAGATACATCAAACCAGGTGCCTGAGCACTGGAATAGACTGCACAGAGAGGTTGTGGAGTCTCCATCTCTGGAGATGTTCAAAACCAGGCTGGACGCCTTCCTGGGCAACTTGTTTTAGGGAATCTGCTTTAGCAGTGGGGTGGACTAGATGATGTCCTGAGGTCCCTTTCAACCCCTACAATTCTGTGATTCTGTGAAACTATAAACTCAAATTTCAATCTCCCAAAAAGCCTGGCTTTTCTCATGGGCCATCACATGATCCCCAGCATCACTAATTTGTGTCATGGAAAGCAATACAAGCGTGACATGACAATCATTGTCTAAGTAGCAGGTTGTCTTTACTAAAATAATCGGCGGAGGTTTGTTTTACTTAGGTTTGTTCTTTAAAATTTCATACTCTTTTAAGAACTCCTAAAAGCAGAGTGTGGCACTGCAAGTACTGGTGAGTTCCCTTCTCAAGGAGAAGTCTAGTCTGGAATGTGCTTCACTTCTTAAATTATAAACTTGAGAAAGCAATAGGACAAGCATGTCGTGCTATGCTGTTGTTGAAATCTCACAGGTCATTGTTGAAAATCACCGCAGTCTCTATATAACAGAGGAAAGCTCAAAACCAGATGCATATTGGAAATGGTATGTGTATGTGTGAGTAACTACAGTGGACTTCATGCTGTATTGCTATTGCCTTGATAGTCACAGAATATAAAATTGGACATACATCCAAATGTAGTCGTTTTTTTTCTGCTGAAAAGCCAGGGGAACTCTAACAGCAATAATTCTTAAGTGAGAATAAACCTTATTTCTATTGGAACAAGTAAGTATTCAAATACATGTTGATAGGGATTTGGTGATTAACTAAGTTGTGCAAACATTCATGTGGCTTTCAACACTGAGAGTTCTGGAATGTTCAGGACACTTCTCCAGCTGAGAAGTGGTGTGATTTACAGCGCCAATTTACAACTGTCAGTGTTTGGATTACAGTTTTATTTTTGCCTTTTCATGCTCTGCCAGTGTTCTGAAATAGACTGTTAATTTATTGTCATCCCATTGTTAGCACAGGAGATGTCAAAGCCTTGCTGGAATCTGAGGCAGACAATTTGTTTTTCACTCTGTGTACATGGGTTTTGAGCACTGGTATTCACCAAGAAGGTATGCCTATCTGTGTTTTCCAGAATGTCAGAGCCGACGAAAAACATGGTAAGAATTTAGTTAGAGGGACAGATTCCCTTAGTATATGCCACAGCTCATTCAAAGGATTATTGTACCCAAAGCTAACAAAACCCAAAGATCCTTCAAAGATTGAGAAATCACATGGTGTTAGGTTGTCATGGGGTAGCTCTGCATCCTGCCACAAGATCAGAGACCTCTTCCTGTCTGCACAGTGATAACAGTTAACGGATCACTTTCTGGTACCTCATATTCACATATTAATACAGCTATGCAGAAGATATTTTATGAAATGCAGGAGGGGGGGAATTTTCCTATGAAAATGACTATCAAAACAAAAAGTTTCTGGAGAAACTAATTTTTAAAGAAAGATTTTTCACAAAAGATTTGGAGAATTTAACAGAAAATATTGTAGAAACATATAACAGAATCACTTAGGTTGGAAAAAGGACTTTTAAGATTGAGTCCATCTGTAAAACTAAGTCCCCCAAGTACACCACTAACCCGTGCCCCTAAGTACCACATCTACATGTTTTTTAAATACCTCCAGGGATGATGACTTAGCCACTTCCCTGGGCAGCCTGTTCCAATTGAAAGATTTCATTTCTAACCTTGAACAGAGGAGGAGACAGCTTAGCAGGAGACCCAGATTCACTCTTGCTCTCTCTGGTCAAACAAATAAAGAGTTTATTACCTTTACAAAGTGGATCAGCTCCAAATAAGAAAGAATGAAAGAGCCCGACTCACTATAGCTTATTCCCCAAGCACTTGCTTAAGAAATAGAATGTCAAAATCCCTAATCTGTGCTACCCATTCCCAAGCAGATTTCTCCTGTGTGTGTGCATGTGTGCATGTGTGCATGTGCTCTGTGTAGAGGTTTCTTGTTTTTGTTAAAAGGGTCAAGATTCTTTAATTCTTGATGGGAATTTAGCATCTTCCTTCTGCTCTTCACAATTTTTCTGTGAAATAGAAATTTTATCTTCTGATCAGCTTTGTTAATTTTGAAAAATGTTCTGATTTAAGTTAATCATGTCATCTTTGAACTTGTGCACCATCACTTTTGCAAGTGCAGTAGAACAATTAGCAGTGTGTTGTATTGCACACGACAGTTTTCTGCAGCAGGCAAAAAAGGCTCATGGCAGGATGTCAGGGCAGGAGCAAGTGAAGAAGAAATGAGCAGATGCAAGTTCTGGTAGAGGACATTGCCCTGCTAAGGAAGACAAACAGGAGAAATACTGCTTCTGGGAAGGAGGGAAGGATGGATGAAGGAGGAGAAATGCTGCTGCTGGGAAGAAAGGAAGGAAGGAAGGAAGGAAGGAAGGAAGGAAGGAAGGAAGGAAGGAAGGAAGGAAGGAAGGAAGGAAGGAAGGAAGGAAGGAAGGAAGGAAGGAAGGAAGAGGAGTTTAAATTCCCAAGAGGGATAAGGATTCTAAAACAAATAATGAATAAGTATTCTTGCTGGAGTCAGGTATATACCCAGCCTATGAGAGTTTTATCTGGGCTTTTCATTTAAAATGTTGTTAAACCTCGATAGTTTATACAGTTTTGATCTTTATTTTACCTAGCATCAAAATAGACCAAAATTTGAAATTGTTTGATTTTTGTATTTAAAGTAAAAGTTGTATTTAATTTTTTTAAAGCTATTTGACCAAAGTCCATTTATCTTAAGTCAAACCTTATTAATAGGTTCCATTCAACCATTTTTTAAAAACAGACACAACAGTGCAGTGGAAACTACTTATACAGTAAACCTCTTTAAAGTGATACATGATACAAAGTACACAGTGGAACGAAATTCCACATCTCATACTGTACTGTTATGAGCTGTAAACTTGATTTGAATGCCAATTGGTAGACTCAATTTATTGTGGAAGAAAATAAATTTTTGTCTTCTTACATTTGAAAAAAAAAAAAAAAAAGACTAGCGTTTCCAAAACATTGCAGAAAACACTACACAAAACTGACTCCACTTTGTTACTTCTCCTTCCTTCTACTTCTGGGAAATGTCCCTTTGGTGAGCCAGTTAGATGGAATTTCTTGGCTATAAGGGACTCTTTTAATGGAAAAAAAATGTTTCTCAGAGGAATTATGTAAGGAGAAGGTGAGAGCACATAGCTGTCTTATGCGATGTGCCTGTACATGATTAAAAAAAACCCCACATATGTCATAAATTAATACTTCTGTGAAAAATATCCCAGCCATTCATGAATTGCATTCATGTCTGATTCATTATGACTATTTTAACTAGGTTGGAATAATATTGCTTTGAAAATGAAACTGCAACTCAACAAGAAAAAAAAGATGGGAGCCATTTAGAAAACTGTTAATATTTAAACTGGTGGCCTTGTTCTTATAAGTGGTTAGTCCATCTTTTTCTTTACTTGACTTACTGTAATTCTCTAGACAAAGTGAAGACTTGTGAGAGGATAACTGCTTTTGTTTGGTTTTTTTGCCCATGACAGATAATCCCAGATTCTCATAACTAGGAAATATTACCATTAACTAGAAGGAAAAAAAAAATAGCCTTGCCCAAGCAAAGGAGTAGAAATAAACACAATGGTCTTGATCCTAATACAAGGACACATCAGAAATGTCTCATGAAAATATTTGTTGATATTTTTGTAACAAGTAAAAATGTGGGAACCATGAAGGATGCGGTGGAGGCTCCTTGTAGGATTGTCACCTAGTAATGGGTGGGACAGGTCTGCATGGGTAACATATATTTTACTTCTCTGACAAGACACTAATAAGTATCTATCTGTGTTTGTCTCTATAGTTGTATATAAGTGTGTGTCTATATGTATGTCTCTGTGGATATAAAGACAGAGGAGAGAGAATTACCACAAAGCAAACATTTCCTGGTCACTTTTAGTGTCACAAACCTTTTGCCTGCTGATTTGCTGTTTACTCTGGGAGAAAGTGGTTTGTGTGTTTCCAGTGCACAGCACTGGAAGGACCAGGAACAGCAAAAATTTATGGGTGATGCCAAGGAGAACAGCTATTTGTGTGCTGGTCTGGAGCAGGTAAAGAGGGATCCTTCACAAGGAGCATGTGGGAGGGCCCACCAGAGTACAAACACAGTATCTGGTGTGTTTGATATAGATGACTTAGTCTAAAGAAGTAAAAAAATCCATCCTTGACCTCAGACATCACAGACTGGGACAAGACCATTACAATAACTAACCTGATAAAACTAGACTAGTTGCAAGATTCATTGTCTGAAGTTCAGCATTGAGGTGATAGGTTGGACAGTTAAAGGTCTAAAATTTAATATGGGGTGTATTTTGTGTCCCACAGCAAAGTTTACCTGTTGTAAAGGTAAGTTCCCTAGTTAAGGGAACACCCCCTGCATAGATTTCTTCCTTGTCTCCTGATTTCACAGCTTGGGAAACAAGCCGTTCACAGACCTTTCCCTCTGGAAAAAGAAGCCAGAAAAAGGATGTGGCCATACTGTCATGATTGGTAAGCAGGTTACCAGTGAGCAAATCACTCATCTCTGCTAATAGATCTATAAGACCTCATTTGCTATAAATTGTCATTACTCTGCTGTTATGGATGGCACTGTGAATACTCAATCCAGCTGAGGATCTAGCCTGTGTGGTTAATTGAATTGCTTTTTATATCTCTTCATCTGGTTGTTTGCTTGATGTGCTGTTTGCTCTGGTCTAACAGGAAGGGCCCGGAGCACAGGTTTTGCCTTACTGCCTGTGTTACACTGATGACAGGAGGTTTCGGTGATAATCAGTGCAAAAGCTGTGCAAGCATAGGGGCAGTTTTTGCCTCAAGGAGTTTATAATCTAAGCAGAAGACACATATAATACAGAGAGTGTGGAATACAGCTTGTAATAGTGAAAGACTTCTGGAGAAAGAAATGAGGCATGCATACAGACGTGAGATAAAACTTAGTGACATATTTCTGTCTTCCTACTTACTTGTTTAAGGATCAGGTCCCACCTTTGAATTCTGCAGGCTTCACAGTTGCTTGTTGTAAAAATTCTCAGGGGACCTGATGAAACACTTCTAGTTTACTGGTGTGCCCACTATCTGCAGGCAGTTTACCCTTCACATCAGGAAAGTGGCTTGGGTTATTGCTTTGCTCCACATGTGTGGGCAGAGGGCTCGCATCACCCTTCTGGAGGTGAACCTGCTGCCCTTCTTTTGTACCCCACAACTCTTCAGAGCAGTAGCCTTTCAGTCAGTCTGACAGCTGATAGGAAATCATAAGACCCTGGAACCTCCAGAGACACAGGGGTGCAGGTCCTGAAGAGCATGTCCGCAGTGTACTCCCTTCTGCCAAAGCAGGAACAATGCAGGAGGAAAACCTGCCATGGCCAGTTTTGCCTCTGGGCACACATGTAAATCCTGCTGATATCAAAAAGACCTGGACTTCTAACCATAGTTCACTCTCTTTTTTTGTGGAGTTTATCTGTAATCTCAGATAATGTGAGTGGGAGAAACAGATTTCTGCATTTTGACAACTCTATTCTCTGCAAATTAACCAAAGCCTGAAGTCTGTCTTTGATTGCAGCACTGTCCCCATGACAGCATGCCTTGTTGTGTGTAGCTCAGCACTGGTGGATCTGCAAACCTGAATGATCAGATTTGTTTGCAGGGATCACAAAAACCAGCCCAACCTTGCTGAACTGAATTGAGGAGTTAACATGTAGGGGAGGTAAATACAGCACAGTCCTGAAACAGTTTTTGAAGTTTGATGTAACAACTTTGCCACAACGCCCAAATCCTTTGGACTTGATTATCACCAGACTGAAGAAAGCAAGCTTTCAGCAGGCAATATTGATCCTTACATTTTTTTCTGTTCTGTATCACATTTGTGCCTGTTCTCCAATATTAAACTCCTTAGTGGGGTGTTGGACCATGACCAGGGTTCCTCAGCCCCAGTGTACTAGCATTACTTCTAAGTGAGTGATATATCCCCACTGTGGTGATCACCAGCCGGTACAACTTTGTGTGAAGAAAGCAGCCTCCAGAGCCAAAATTTGAAGTGTTTCTGTGGTGCTGTCATCCTCTGTGCTTTCCCATTGCAGTTAAGCCTACCTACCTCAGGGCTGTCACAGTACAGAGATGCCCTCTCCTCCCTCCATCCCTGGTTGTGCCTTCTTACTGAGAGGGGCACCAAGCTGAGGGCAGAAGCTGGTTCAGCCATCTGCCTGCTCAGCTGCAGGGTTTGTGAGTCAGCACCCAAAGACTGTACTGCAGGGCGTGACCCTTTAGTACTTGCCCATTCCCCCAGAGCTACTCCGGTTATCAAGGACTGGCTAAGGAAAGCTTTTGTCTCCACTTTAAAGCACCACATTTGTTCATAGCTGTGTATCAGCCAGACAGAGGCGTAACTTTTCAGCTCAATGTGTGGAAAATTTGAAGTATGCTAAGGGCAAGAAAGAAGGAAGATAAATCTTTAGATAAGGGAGGGGAAACTCAAATGTATGGAGTACTGAGACAGAGTTTTAAAAAAACATGAGTGACAATAGAACAAGGCTGGCTTATGTGTTACTTGTAAAAGAAAAGAGGAAGTTTTAGCTAAATGGCATTTATTCTCAGGGGAGGTTTTAAACTTTATACCAATTAGCATTGTTAATGACTTCAGGTGTACTTTTGCTGTTAACTTGGTTACTGGGAGGGAATTTGTTTTGAAAGCAAAGCTCTAATGAGTTTTCCTGGACTTGCAATATGATTTTTTTTTCCTACCGTGACTTTGAAAACAGTGGGATTTGAGTTTCTAGGACCTTTTTAACTCCTTCTTTCCATGAAAAATGGATTATCAAACACTGGGTGTTCTTAAGCAGTGAATTTTAGGATCTTCATAATGAATGTACTAAAATTCTCCCAAATTCCCATTTTTCTGTCTGAGAAAAGACTTCAGATATTACATATCTGTGAGAACTTTTTAAAGCTGTGTTCCAGTGCAATGATGAGATTCTCTTTTCAGAAAGTTCTAACTCACTAGGAAAGGGAGTTTTTTTATTGGACTGTTGGTACAAAATGTTCAGGTAACTGTGAGTAACTCAGTTAATCTTGTTCTAGCGTGTATGGAGCCCAGTGGAAAACCTGCCAAAGATTTTCTGGAGCTGTCTTGCTCTGGCTATTCCAAAGTCTTTATTAACTTGGGTACATTTATCCTTTCTCTTTGTGTTTTTACTCTCACACTGAAAACAAGACAAATATATTTGGAACGCTATGAATGATCTTGAAATGCAAAGATGCTTTTCTTAATTTTTTCTTAATGATTGTACATTCTCAGAGAACAGCAGGCAAGATAAAAATCATATGACTGATATTACTCAATATGCTGATACTTCAATCTTAGAGACTCTGCTGTAAAAATAGATATTTTTTTTCCTAGCTAACAGTCTTCTAGTTTATTTAAGAAGATATGTACCATTGTTCAAGATAAAAATATACTGTTGTCTTAGAAGATAGCATTGGTAAGATTACATATAGTTTATTAAAACAAGGATTTGAATGACAAACTATTTGAACTCGTCTAGTTTTATGGCTATTTTGTTGTTATTACATTAAGATGGCTGCTTAGGATACTGAGTAATGGAAAATTAATAGCTAAAAGTAAAACATATATTTCAGCCTTTGATCTTTTTTGTTATGTTATCCCAAATACAATCCTAGTTCTAAGATTTTCTTTGTGTTTATCAGCATCTTGAAAATCATGCTCATATTGCATTTTTTTATTTGGATATAGATGCTAGAAAGAAGCTGATAATGTTACTTAAACATTATCCAAAACTTTTTTTTTTCAGTCTTTGTCATTCAATCAGTGCAGACGAGACAGATTATCAGTGTCAGGTATACACACTCTCTGCCCCGCAAAGTTTATAATCAAAATAATAAACAGAGAGAAAATGAACAGTATGTACAGAAAAGAATTGCCTCTGGTTTCTCCCTACTGTTTTGTAGGTAATTTCTCAGCTGAAAACAATTTTCACTGCTTGCACTTTCTGTTTTTTTTGTGAGATGAAAAAACATGTACCCTTGGTGTGATCAGAGACACGAAATGTCTTCCGGACAGAAGAAATCTTTACCCTCCAGTAGCCCATACACTGGATACTATCTGTGGCAAGTGAAAAGCCCTGTGTCTTTGATATGTAGGGTATTTTTTGAAATAAAACATTTTTCTGTTAATGCTACAGCTTTTCAAAACCTGACAAGTTACAAAATCACATTAGCAATAATTATTTCTCTCCTCAGTGTTCCTGGAACACTAATGACATCAGTTCTTCTGCCACTGAACCAGAAACATATTAAGAATTCAAGAAGTGGTTTCCAAGAAGCAACAAACCATATTGAATTTAAATAATGAGAACTTTTCTTATTAAAGAGAAGCAGAAACACGTACCTTGTCTGCAAATTCAACACTGAGCAGGTACAAACGAGTGAAGTGCAACACGTCTCCAGGAACAGCCAAGCCCCTTCTGTTGTATGAATGAGTCTAACTTCTGGTTTTCTGCCCCTCCCTGAACAGAACAGACTCATCCCTTTGTTGATGACATCATATTCCTGGATTTTCTCCCGTACTATATTTTAAAAGCAACATTTGTGTACCATACCCAGTATGAGACTGCTGATATTTGAGTATGGGTGGTAAACAACACAAATCCAGCTAAAATACTGGTGTGCCAAAGTATGTGTGTAAAGCAGTTGCATGTTTGCACAACAGCTTACAGAATTGTGCATGAGCATGTGTGCACACACACACACGTACACACAGATCTGATTCGGATTTTGGAAGATGGTGAGTGCATATTTTTTTTTCACTGGTATTAGACACAATCAAGAGTTAAACAAGTCAGCTTTTTGGAGGTCTTGGGTATTTAAACGAGAAAAGATCAAATACCTCATTTACAATCTTACATACTTCTCCTTCATGGGAAGAAATTTGCTGTTTATGTTTCTGAAAGACACTGCTCTTCCTCAAGCAGAAGTCTCCAGCTACTCAGTCTGCTGAGAACTAATACAGAATCCAAATACAGCTTAAAGATTTAAATTGGACCAAAGTTTCTTCAAGTTCATGGATAAGATCTCTATATGAAACAGGATGATATCCTAAGAGCAGACTGAAGCCTTTTTCCTGCCACATTGACTTTTATTCTGCATTTGAGATAATCCAGAGAGAAAAAAAAATTAAAAATTACACTGTTTGTAAGAGGCATAGCTGTTTTTACCCTAATATTTATGCAATTAAACTGAAATCTGAAATGGCAACCATGGTTGCAGAATTCCACACAAAGGATACATCTTAATTTAAATAAGAAGTGGGCAGAGAAAAGAACAGTCCACTCTTTTAGTTTTCGATAAAATGCTAAAGATTCAAGAAAACACTTGGAGCTATCTGTGTTATATGTGGTCTATATTAAGATCACTGGTATCTTCCAGGTAAAGTACTTGGCCCCTGCTCTCCATTGATTCTTCATTTATGTTTCTAGGGCAATACTCTCACTTGCATTTTTCCCAACAGGAGTAACTGCTTTGCTTTCCAGTTGTTTCCCTTTTCCTTCTCTGAATGTGTCATAATAGCTGTTCAGTACATTTTCTTTCTTTCTTGCCACTAGTTGAGTCATACTCTCCTACCAGCAATACCTTCCCATTGGTCTGTCTCTGCTCTCCCTACAACAGTTCTAGTTTGATTGTGTAATCTCAGGACCCAAATCTGAAAGATCTTCTTTCTGCATTTTTCCTTCTGTACCTGAATAAACATTTTAGGACTATCTCTAGATTTTGGGTTTTTTTGGTTGGACATAGATTTAGTATAAACACTAATATAATTTTATAAATACAGTGCAGCAAAATTCTGCTTTGATTTTAAGACATCTTTTATTTATTCATAGGAAGGATTCTGCTGGCTCATTTGTAGTAATGTAATAAAACCCAATTGTAATCAGACCTACTCAGTTACACTTGAGGAATGCAGACAGCTTCTGGGAGAGTAGGTGAGGAGTGCTCTACAGCATTTTCAGGAGGCTGAAGCAGGTGTTTCCAGCAGCTAGTCTGCTACGGAGATTTGCTGAGAGAGGAAACAAATGCATGCAACCATCTCAAAAGCTTTAGAGAGGCAAAGCTCTGCAAAGGAAGAATTATTAACGGTTCAGGGATGTGGGAAGATAACAAACACATGAGCTGGGCTTCATGTCCAACTCGGTTACCTGGCCATTTGTAATACTTCAGTCAATATTCTCCAAATTCAAGTATCAAGGAGATAAAATGTGAAATCCTCAGTATCTTTGCTTAAAGCTGAAAAGGCTCACTCAAGTGAGTGAGAGAAATTTCCCCTTTCCTCCCCCCATCATTTTCTGGTTTTGGAGAAAACATTGTCTGGATGGCTGTAAGAGGCCACAGCTGAGAGTCATAACCTGTAGTTGTGGAAGCTTTAATCACTTTGAACTGGGTTACACAGGAGCTTTCCTGCTCAGTTAGCATTTCCCTAGGAAACTGAGGGAGACTGTATCTGAATATTGGACTCTGTTGATTCAAGACAACAAACAGTGAGTAAAGAGTAAATATTATGGGAGAATTGGTTGCCTTGGTAGTTTTTCAGGACTGTTTCCAGCACTTTCTGGGGGAGAAAAATCTTACCTTGTGATTTTACTGTTGACCTTTTCCAAGTATGTTTTCTCTTTCCCACCCTACTGCCAAAGCTATGGCTGCCTTTGCATTCCTGGATTGGGAAGAGGGCAGTAGTCCTTGGCTTTTTGATAGGGACCTACAACTTTGAATGTTAGTATTTGAGCAGGAGTCCCCAAGTGATCTTGCACTATTTACCATGCAAGTGAGAGAAGCTATGCTCAGATGAAGAGCAGCACTTAAGGTCTGTCTGTGTGTGCACACTGGTCAGGCTCCTAGAAGAAGCTTTTCTTGTAGCTAAGTCTGTGTATCTGCTTCCCCTGCAAACTCGGTGTTTTCCCAAGACTCACTGATTAAAATCAGCCACTGAAGAGATTAGGGAACTTTATGTAGGATGCCGACTAATTTCCTTTCCCTGGACTGAGTCTGATGCTCCTGAATAAATTGTATCTGGACGGTTTTCTGTCAGCTCTGAGGTTTTTGTATCATCACTGAGCCTTAGGTGCTTGGCACATGTTCTGGTTTAAACAACCATCCATTTTAGTCAGTTACATTTTTCTTGAATGAGAATAGGCTTTTTGGTTTTTATGCGTTTCTGACCACTCAAAACAAAATGTGTTGCATTTATTTCACAACTGTATTTCTCTAATTCATAAAGTCGTGCTCTTTCCTTCCTACAATTAAAGAATTTTAGTACTTTCTTTTTCTTATTGTAAAAGAGGTTGAATCAAACAGTATTTAGAAGGTGTGTGAGCTACTGAAGGGCTGTACCATAGTTTTAGTCCTGAATGCCTTCTAAGGAGATAAAGGTTGACTACAGATGCACAGAATATCAAGAGAGAAGCAAAAACAATGCTGATGGAAATATTTCCAGCTTACTAGAGGAAAACCCCTTTGTTTGGAAACTGGGTCCTTTATACGTGGTATTATACAGGTACACAGTAAGAATTGGACTTTTCATTTCTGTGAAAGTGGCAGCATTAATCTTTGGAAGTAGCAGTGTGGATCTTAAGCTATCCCTTTGCAGGCAGATATGGAAAGCCATAGAGAGCAATGAATGCTGTGGTGCTCTTTTAGCAGTAAACCTATCTTCTGCTGAGTAGCCAGATGCTGAATCTGCCCTGGATGAGACCAAGGAAATGACACTAGAAAGAACAGAGGAGGTAGGGGACCCTGCTTTGCCATACCTTTGATAGGCCTGCTCATGCTGTAGCAGGAAGTGCTGTTGGGATGACCATGTCCAGCTGTAAGATGTGGAAGTAGTGATTTTTATCTGTGTGCCCAGAAGTATTGGAGGGAGTATCATTGTGATTGCAACTCTGGGCCCTGCTTCTCTTCCAGCGTTAATCACAATTTGGCCACACCTCCAAGGAAGGGGGTCTAACCTTCACAGAGAGCTGACAGTCTAATGTTATGTAGATTTATCCCCATGGTACTATCTGGCATATCTCTGCTAACTCTATAGCTTTTCAGCACATTTATAAACAAACAGCGTTAAGATTGAATGTCTTTCCTGCTTCCCCAACAGCTCTATCTGACCAAGCATCTCACAAGGGTGCCACTGTGTGTTACTGCATAGAATTAGCTCTGACCTACAGTGCTTCAGGACATTATGGATCAGATTATGGTTTAGATTATGGTTTTTCTGCTGTTTTGCATCAAATGTCTTTCTCCCTTTTCTTTGTCAACATTAGGTGGGATTGATTGTAACCACTTAGCACCAGGAAGAAGACTTAAAACAAAACCACAACAAAAAAACCCCAAACTGAAATACTGGGTAGTGCACCTATCTTCACAGTTACCAAAATGTTCCTGTAAACAGTGTTACAGATGTGCCTCAAATTTAGCTTCTTCTTTCAGGAAGGAAACTTGCTGTTTCTCCTCATTAAAATCTGATCATTTTCACTCTTACTGGAAGCGCTAAGATTTATGAGTTCCTTTGTATCCGGAGAGAACTTTGCAAAGGATGTATGCTGCTGTCTGTATCCAACCCTGCAAGTGTACAAGTTAAGACATATATTGTACAAGCTGAACAAATATCCTTTCTGTAATATCCTTTGGATTGAACATCCCCAAATTAACTGTTGTGGTCCAACTCTACTTTACTTTTAACTGGAGAATAAGGAGACTTTCAATCTCTATATGCCTCCACAATTGCACTGGGCTTTGTTGAAGATGGCCAGTATGTGCTGTTCTCTTCCTGAGTACTCAGGTGAAATTTTGCCACTCTTCATTTTTTTTTTTTTTAGCCCCTTTATACTAGTCTCTTAAGTTTTACTAATAGAGATGTAATGCAAACACAGAAGCCATGGTCTGTTTGGTGCATGTGTATAGAGTGCAACACCAGCCATTTAAGATAGGGAATTGTACCTGTGCACAAGGCTGTGATAATAGCACTGGTTATTAGTGCCCCAAATATGAGGGGGGCTGTGTGATCAACACTTTGTTAGGAGAAGGGATATCAGTGAAGCAACACGGCACAGGAATCAATATCACAGAATTTGGCAATTTGGTAGGGGAAGGATGAGAAGAGAATTGCAACTCCTATGATTCATTGCAACCTGCCTTTCCTGCACGTGATGATGGGTAGATTAGAGAGTGCTCTTTTCATACGCTTAAATGGCAATGTGGAACAACTCCTGCACAAACTCAAAAAATCCCTTTCTTTTCTGTGACAATCTGACAAAACAAAGACTGCTGTGATTCCAGTTGGGATGCTGTGGGGATTGGGTTGTTTATATTTTATTTATTATTTTTGTTTTAAAAAGTTAACGGATTTTCAGTCAAAAGCAGCCATATATTTAAGGGAATACCTGAAATATATTCTGTTTATGTCTGGGTCTTGCATCTTTTATATGAAAACTCTACTGACTTCTCAGATTTGGTGAGCTATAGCCCCAAGTAAGATAACACAGATCCCCAAGGAAGTCTTTATAGATGTGCAGATCCATACATACTAAACTTAAGGGAAATTAAGTTTTAGTTACAAATATTATAACACAAGCTTATCTGCACTTTGCAGGCTGTTGGTGTGTTTGTAGAGTAAGCTGTAAAATACATGATAACTTATTTTTGTAAATATTTCCACATGTGTCTTTATTCTGATGTTTTTATTTTGCTCTTGTCAGTATGTATATACTGTTGTCTTCTTGTAGCAAATTTTCCATCAACAAACATTTTTGCAACTGCATGGAATTAAATAACACTGTTACAGCTGCAAAATACAATAGTTAATGCATGCTGGGAGGCAGAGGAAATGCTGCTTGGCAGGAAAGTGTTTCTCGTTTCCTGAGGTCTACAAGGCATGCTGAAAGCTGATATGTGGACAACATAACGCCGTTTGACTCCTGATCAATGCGAGCAACTGAACTTCTCTGCAGTGCTGTGCACTGATCCATCAAGTGATGAAAGGACACAGCTCCCCTTACTGTCTCTTTTCTTAAGAGCTGGATCTAAATGGCACAGTCAAAAGCTGAAATTTTAAGATATGCTGCAGTTGCTGACAAACTAGCTACACACAGGGGCTGTTAGTGTTAACCTCTGAACATGTTTCCTTGGGCTTTTGTGAGTGTGAAATACTTACATTTTTTTATTTTACTTTAAAAAGCATGATACCTCTTCTTGGCAAAAGGATAACTCGTGACCTTGTCAACTTTCTTTTGTAAAAGGAGAGACTGTTTTTTTTTTTCTGTAGGGAGAGAAATTACAGAATAAACTGTGTTATTGGAGTTTTCCTCTATGTTTTTTTGCACAAGGTGATGCATACTGTTTGTTTTGGATTTATCTGCACACCTACCAAGTGCTAATACAAACCACAAATTATAGGGGAAGGACTGGATTTGACTTTTATAACACTTTCAATGCAATTTTCTTAGTAGAGGATTTTACAATGGATCCAAAGGTGCTTTCCTGCAAGTATCTTACTGATTTGTGCTAAAATCAAGTGTGGTGAATGGAAGCTTCAACTGGGCGCTTCCTTGAGCCAGAAAAGTGAAATGAAAGTTTGCTCTTGTCAGCAGGGTGGTGATGAGTGGCTCAAGGGTTTGAACCACAAGAAAATCTGGGCACTGTGTTCA
This sequence comes from Antrostomus carolinensis, assembly GCF_000700745.2. NCBI lineage: Eukaryota > Metazoa > Chordata > Aves > Caprimulgiformes > Caprimulgidae > Antrostomus > Antrostomus carolinensis. The sequence goes on from NW_010311448.1 coordinate 26,745, forward strand.
GGGAACATAGGAATGAATGATTTAACCCTTTTCTGGATCAATGTGTTAGTAATGCAATGAAAATTAAACAGATGGGGCCACCATCATTTATAAAAATCCAAATTATCTTATTCTAAAGATAAGGAAGGCAAAGATTTGGTGTTGATAGTAACTAAATACAAGAGTAGTAGGTCCACATAGCACTAGAGTTTGAATATGAAAACACTGTAATTTTTGTAAACTTTCTATAGCAACAAATGACTGGCAGTGACCAATTCCTGTGACAACAGGCGATATGTGTGAATCCTTTTCTGCTTTTTCTGAATACCAATGATTTCTCAGTGCTCTGTAATGGTCCCTGCAACAACATGCTTGACTTCCTTAATTCTAAGAATTTATTGTCTTCTGGGTGGGGAAAGAGACACAAACCCATTGGTTTGTAACAAAAATCTGTGTGAGACCAGACAATGAAAAGGTTATTTTTATTTCTGGGTAAGTTGACTCTTTCCTTTCACGGTCGTGAAATCCTAGATACCTGTATCCAAGTAGCCTGATTGAGATAACTTGTCTATGCTGTGGAGGATGAGAAATGCTGGCTACTGAGTCTCTGCTGCATCATCCAGGTTCCTTCTGACTGACAATGATAATCTGTCTTCTGAACATGTCCTTTTATACCTATGACAGTCCACAGTTATTTTGGAACAATCTTTCATCTCAGAGGTACCTTTGTCTTACCCTTCAAAAGTCTTAGGCAAGGTCTCTGCCTGTTTTGTTTTCTTGTTTGGGTCATCTTCTGGCTACAGAGTATGTTCTTGTTTGAATAACAGGAAAAGAAATGGCAGTGGGCTGTGAACTTGTTGTCATCCCCCTGCTACCAGAGCACAGGCCCTCAGTAGTGAGTCATCCCTGCCACGATCTTGGGATGAGCAGCACATTCTTCAGTGTTTATCAGTTTTACGACTGTTAATTTTACCCTGTCTGTTGTTGCATGTCAAGCTTAATCCTTGCCGAGTTTTTTTCTTCAGCTTCTTTTACAAATGTGTCTTTGCATTTATAAAGCATTAATTCTAACTTTGGTATTACTGTTACAAGTCTCTCTAGGGCTAAGCTGACCTAAGAGTAAGACTGAACCAATACAGTAGAACATTGAAGCAAGATAGTATAGTCCTCTCTCCTGAAGGTCTGTACTCAACTGCTCGCAGAAAAGTTATTTATCAAATATTCTTTGTAAACAGTTGTGTGTCTCTATATCCTTCACATTTGACTAAAACAAGATAGTATAGTCCTCTGTCCTGAAGGTCTGTACTCAACTGCTCGCAGAAAAGTTATTTATCAAATATTCTTTGTAAACAGTTGTGTGTCTCCACTCCTTACTATAATGCAGTAAAGTTTGTTTATTTTTTTTATTTGGGTAATTAATTGGATACAGAAACCAAATAGTTGCTTTTGTGTGTTTTTGTCCACCAAATGGTAGGTACTATTAGTAGAGGGGACATCAAAGAAGTCTGGAAGGAACAGTGAAGTAGTGACATTAAAGGGATTGTAGGAACAAGAAAAAATAAGCAACTGTGTCTTCATATGAATTTGCTGTTCTTCCCAAGTCTAACCATGGTCTGGATTTCACAACAGCCAGGATCAAACTTGCCCGAAGTCAAACAATACATTATGTATTGTCTATTTCCTTTTTGACTGGTACCCAACATGACTAGAACCAGGAAAATTAAGGATAGTATCTGTCCTTATCTAGCTAGATCTTGTGTGAGGCCACAAGAACAAATTAAAATTGTTTATTGTTTCAACATTCTTTTTTCATGCTTCTAGATAAATTCCTATTGGGTAGACAAGCTATGTTTACTATAACAGAACTGAAGAGGAAAGACAGAAACTGAGAATGCTGTGGAGCAAGTCTAGCTGTTTCCAAGCATGTGAAGAATAAGAAGGTGGTTGGCAACAGTCAACACAAACACACACATATCAAGGGTAAATAATACCTGATGATCTGGATTGCCTGGGTGGACAAGGAAGAGTAGTGGATGTTGTTTATCTTGACTTTAGTAGAGCATTTGATACAAACTCCTAATTCTTATAACTGAAATGGGAAGATATAGCCTGGATGAGTGGGCTACAGAGTGCATGAAAAACTGGATGAGCCAGGGGCTCAGAAGATAGTGACTGTAGTTTGACATCTATCTGGCAACCTGTTTTAAGTGGTGTTCTTCAACTGTTTAATATCTTCATCAGCAACCCGAATGATGGAAAAGAGTGCCCTCTAAGCTTGAGGATGACACCAAGCTGGTGGGAGGGTGGGGTCTGATAACTAAAGGGCAGATCTGCCATTCAGAGACCTCAAAAGGATGGAGGAGTTGGCTGATGGGAAACGTACTAAAGTCAACAAAGACAAGGGCCAAGTCCTGCATTTGGGGTCAGCAGCCCCATGCCTCAGTACAGGCTGTAGATAGGCTAAGCAGGTAGCAGCCCTGCAGGGAAAGATCTAGAGAGTCCTAGTGGGTAGCAAGTTGAACATGAGTCAGCAGTGTGTCTATTCAACAATGAAGTCTTGCAGCATACTGGTCAGTTAGTAAGAGCATAGGCAGCAGGTTAAGGACTGTAATTATTCTACCCTACCCTATGTTTTTGAGGCTGCCTCTAGAGTTGTGTTTCCATTTCCATCCATTCCTACCCTCCCAGCCAATAGAGATTTACAAACTGGAGGGATTCCAAAGGAGAACAATTGAGGTGATCAAGGAGCTGAAATGTGTGACGTACTAGAGGAGGTTGAGGGAAGTGGGTTTCTTAATTGTGAAGAAGAGAAGGTTGAGGGGCAATACTTGCCATCTTGAACAGTATAGTGGGTATTTATAAGAAAATCCAAAGCCAGACACTTCTCAGGGGTGAATGGTAAAGGACAAACAGCAAAAGATAAGAAACGCATCAAGGAAAGTTCCTATTTGTTGTTGGGAAAAAGAAATTCTCATTAAGGGTTGTTGAAGTGTGGAACATGTCACCCAGAGAGATAGTGAAGACTCCATCCTTGAAGATATTCAGAACTCACCTAGACAGGGCCCTGAGCAATCTAATCTAACTTTGAAGTTATCCTGCCTTGAGCAGGGGGTAGGGCTAGCTGACCTTCAGGCTATTTTCAACAGAATCCTGACCTTCTGTGAAATTATGGGAGTTCCAGAGATAACTGTGCCTAAAAAAATCTGGAAAGTTTTTCATATAACTACTCTTTTCAGACTGTGTGTGTGTGTGTGGGCGTGTCTTCCAAGCATTCTTAAACATTTGTCTGCCATACTGGAGAAACTTTCAATGAAGTTTTGTTCTCCATGTAGGTAGCTGCATTCTGTGTCACAGTTATTTCTGGACCTTTCCTTTGAGAAGTCATAAAAGACAGGGCTATGAGACATGTTTCCCACTATTCTAATAGCTCATGCTTTTTTTCCCTGGGGAGGATGGGATTTTCCATAAAAAACAAACAAACAAAAGGCATTTCTGCCCTTTAGATTTCATGACCTTCACACACAAAGGCAGCAGTATCACCCTAATTCTACAATAATTAAGAGTTGTAATTACTTGCTCAACAAATCTATAGAAGATCAAAGGAAATAACTCAGATCTTCTCTGTCCAAGTGTAGAGATTTTAAAAATCTTTTGTCTGTGGGGGAGCGTCTGTGATATTTAGCTTGTGCTTTTTGCTTTTTACAAGTGATTTCAATGTCTCATGTAGAATCCTAGAATATCTAGTATGCCTCTATCTGTGCATATCTAAAGAAACTTGATGTTATTCTACACAAGTGTAAAAATGTTATAAAATGCTGGCATACAGTATTTCCCTGTAGTTTTTTGTTTTTAAATACTGCGGTTTCTCTACCTATTTCTCTGAGATCACCTCTGTTTTCACCAGAGTTGCTGTTCTTCTCCAAGTTCCTTTCTGAAGTTTGATTTCTCTTCATCCCTGCATGATGCCATCTCAAGTTTAGCCTTTGCTCCAAGTACTTGGTTTTCATCATATCCCTAGTGATTTCCATGCACTTCTTTAATATCTCCTGCTCCCATCTGTTTATTGTGTCCTCATTTCAACACTCACATAATTCTATCAAATGAAAGTAGAAACTGAATATTTCCTGATGGTTTCCACAGTAGCCTTCTCTGATCTAGGAAAAAAAAAATAATGGAAACAGTGGGAATACTGGGTCTGCTGATAACTGGGGGATACTGAGATAATTTTTTTTTCTCTTGTGAGTGGATTAGGTGTGGATGTGCCCAAACCCAAACCCTTTTATACTGGATCAGGGAAGTATTTCCTGAGCTGTATCTTTTTCTCTATGAGTCCAGATCAGGATAATCCACCACCATCCATTTCCACTGAATTCTGTGATAGTGTCATCTGAGTGCAGTCCACACAGAAATACCGTACTTAGATTTTACTAGGTGGCACTCAGTTTCTCAGTATGCCTTTTTTTTAAAAGTCTAAGTTTAAAGGTTAGATTTATTCCTGGTTGAGAAGTGGGGTTCTTAGGGGCAAGGAGGGATCAGTAAGTAAAGACCCTCTGAAAGACAGTGAGATCCCTTTTCCCTACTAATTGGTTTGTGGTTTGCTTAATAGGACCACTTTTTTAGGAAACTGCTGAAGAAAATGGTCTGTGTGGATTTATGAAGAACAAACTGTCTTGAACTAATTTCATTTTCCCCTATAACAAGGTAGCACAACTTGCAGAGAGAAGTAACAATGTAGTCCTATATTTTGACTATGGGGCATCAGGCAAAATCTTGCATTCATCTTTGCTGACAAACAAGCAAAAGAAACATTATCTGGCTGAATAAAACTCCTATAATGTACTCTGAAGAGTTATCAACAGAACACATTCAAAATTGTAGGGTGAGCTGAGTAAGGTTTTCCAGAGCTCTGCCCTGCACTCAGTTCTATCAGTGCTTTGTAATTACATTGGTGCTTGAAGGGTCTGTATGTGGACGCACACGTGCAAAAAACAAAACCAGAAACAAACAAACCTCCAAACAAATCCCCAAAACAACAACAAAAAACCAAACCAACAAACAAAAAAACCCCAGGAACTGAAGTTCTTCAGTTTTAAGAAGAGAAACCTGAATTTTCAAGTAAATAAAGGATGTTAAAAAAGAGATAGGAGGATCTACATATTTTGTAGGTTATCAGTAATTCATGGATGGAAATTACAGCAAGGGGCATCTAGGCTGGACGTTAGGAAAATCCTTCTAATACTAAAAAGAGTGAAACACTGACACATTTTTTCATAGAAAGCCTTTGCCATTTTAAGAACATCTATTTCTGAGTGATTGTGAGTAAAGAGTATTGTCTAGGTGTCCTCTGGAGTTCCCCTTCAGTCTTGTGGACATGACTCTTCAAAGACACTCTGTTTTCAACGAAGAGGGCATAGGCTACTCGATCTAGAATCAGAACCATTCTCTAAACACTTTGAGCTGATCCTAGAGTGCTAAACCTCCTTTGGCTTATAAAGCTGTAATTAAGGGCAGTGGTAATAAAGAACGTGTTTCATTGTTTGAGATGCCAGAAGGAATGTGTGGAGAATTCACTAGCTGAATTTTAATCTTTGTTTAAAGAAAAAAAAAAAACAACCCAAAAACCAACCAAACAAAAAACCCCCACCCCATTATTTCTGTTATAATATACAGACTAAAAAGCATTTTAAATGAACTCTTCAGCATCTTCTTTCAAGTAGAAAACAAGTTTATTCTGAGACACCGCATTTCCCACTTTAGCTGCTGTCTATTCTAGCAGAGTTGGAGCTATGACTGAGAGATGTGGCCTGACAATTGCTAGGGCTACAATACACCCGTTTACAAGCATCTTTCAGTATCATTACAATATCATCATCTTCTCTTACTGTACAAATTTTGTCATCTTGCACAATGACTTCTCTGTAAGGCAAAAATAAACTATAGCCTGTTGTACCAGCTGTTGAGGGAAATGCAAGCATTTAGATAAAATTGTGCATGAGGGGTATCTGGAAGTCTTTTTGTAAGTTGTGGAAAGGACCTGAATATGAGTGGTAGATATTAACCAGGTTGTCAGCATTTTAGCAGGTGTAAGGAAAGCCTTTAGAGATAATGTTTTCAAGTGTTGCCATTCTTTCCTAGAACACTGATGTCACTTGTCTGGATGTATTTTTGTCACTTATTTAAGAATATGGAATCATTTCTAATAAAGTTGGAGATATTACTTTTTTCCAGCAATCATTCATATTGTCTGAGGGTGTGGGAATCCCTGCAGAGGAATAAACTATCAAATCAAGTAAAAGCTGGCTTTGGGAGGTGGACTTGTTTCTGGAAGAGCAGTGCTGCAGGCCTCATCTTGCTCTGTTAAAAGAAACTAGTTTTATCATTGAGGATAGTAGGGTTATCTTAGGTTGTGCCCACCACTGTGGTATCTGTAATCTTCTGGTTTTTTCCCCATAGTGGTTGTTATTGTGCACCTATTTTTTTAATACAGTATTTTCATGACATGTCACTGATAGCTTCTGTAGCTTCTGCCATGCAAGACAGGTGAAACTGAAGAGCAGGGGAGGTTGCTCTGAAAATAGAGTGCGCAGTAGTTTGCTTCCTGGATGAAGATATCTGTCTAAGCACTCTAGGATAACCAGGTCACTTTGGCAACCATGACAAACTTTAAAAATCTGCTCTGAGACTGTGTCTCTTTCTGCCAGGCATGAAAGAGCTACATCATTGATGATTTCTCCGCGAGACTGAGCTGAGGATGCCCAGCAGGGGTTACCCATGTCTCAGCAGGTTCTCAGCTGCATGGACCTCTCACAAATGTTGAGGAAATGCACTTGCTCCTCCTTTGCTTCCTGAGGCCAGAGTACCCTTATTTGAGAAAAAAGCACAATACCTCACACAAGAAGAAGGCCTTTCTGTGGCTAGAGCACTGCCCTGATAATCTGGGCCCTTGTCTGAATCTACTGTAGGTCTTATGAGACATTAATAACAACTCTTACTCTTTGGTATTTTTTTGTGTTTTTCTCCCTGTTGTAATATTCTGAATGCTGCTGGAGTTTGGCTTGTGGATTTACCACTGGTAAAAAATTGGGAATTCATTTAGAGTTGCCTCCTAAACACATAAAGAGTTGTGACAGAGAGCCTGAAGGCTTGGCCTTGATGACAAAATGAACAGCTTTTGGCCACGGCAAAGAAAAAGCTACTGAATATGCAGTAACAGTCAGTTTCCTGCCAACTTATGTTTGGGGGAATGATTAATAAGGGACAAAAAGCTAGTTTACAAATATTAATTTGCTGTAGGCTAGCCAACTTGTCTGAAACTTATTTCAGGTGGACATCTGCTATGATTTAGGTGTTCAAAAGGTGGCTGCATTTCCAGTGAAGATATTTGTAGCAATAATTTCAGTTCTTGCACAGTTAACTTACTCTCCTACTTTTGGATGCTAATTAGCAGGAGACAAATAATGCCTGAAAAATATTATTTATTTAATGAGAAATAAACTGCAGGTCAATATATGGGTGCTTCAGAAGGATGTCTTCTTCTTCCTCCCTGCCCCAGCAATCAGATATATGAAGGAAAGCACCACTCTAACGTATTTTCAGCTGAACACATACAGGACCAAGTAGACTTGTATGTCTTCATCCAGCACATGGTGTTCATGCTGTCTGCTCTGCCTATACTGTTCCCATCAGACTGAAAAGTGTGCCTTTCTCACTGTTACACAGATGGTTTTTTGAATCTTGGACAGAAAAAGTTGTTTTAGAATGGACATAGTAGTTCAGCAGCACAACACTGTAATGGATGATGTGTGTATATATATATGTATGTGTGTGTGTGTGTGT
>NW_010311449.1:0-6055 GCF_000700745.2 Antrostomus carolinensis
AAAGCGGCTATTTTATGCTCAGGCAGGACAATGCAAACTCTCCCGGAATGTCTCTAGTTTTTATTAGATTACAATTTGGGTATTAATACAATAGTACAGTAAGAGTTTGCAGATGTACATTGATGCAATAAAGAACTTCTGAAGAACAATTATGAAACAAAGAACTTCACCCAAATTGAACCTAAGTTCATAATACATTTATTCACTAGCATTACTATGTCTGGGTAAAGTATGCACATGCACGATGGTACCATTGCTCAGTGTTTCAGATGGTTAAATTTTAAGCTACATAGACACCACTCAATTCTGCAGTTGGATGTCCTGAAATCTTGGGCCATTACATATTAATGTTCCTCCTGAATTATTTGAGAGAACAGGAAATGTGTTGTCATATTGGTAATACAAACAGCCAATAAACCCTTCCAAAAGGGTCTGGACAGCTATTTAAAACAAAAGAATTCTGTTCATCTTAGGAGTCATTGCAATTAACAGCCTGCTAAATAAGGCTGTGATCTCAAAATGCCTGCTCCTTAGGATTAGCAGGACAGTAGCTGCAAATTGCAAAGGAGCAACTGCTGCGTCTCGAGATACACCACAGCTCGCTCACTCCCAGATTCTTGTGAGGACTTAACCAGCTTTGGTGATGCGAATGGTTAAGAAGGATCTGAACTGAGATATTTGAGATGGAAGAGCCTCTTGAGTAATCCAGAGTACTAAAGTCAGCTTTGTAGAAAGGGTACAATATCTTGTAACACATGGCCAGTTACAATTGTAAAGATTATGAATGTAGTGAAGGTTTTAAATCCTTCATATAAACCTTCTTTCTCTTGCAAAGTCCACCAACTAGTCGTACTGGTTTTGGCTGGGATTGAGTTAAATTTCTTCACAGTAGTTTGTATGGGGCTATGTTTTGGATTTGTGCTGAAAACAATGTTGATTACACAGGGATGTTTCAGTTATTGCTGAGCAGGGCTTACACAGCACCAAGCTCTTTTCTGCTTCTCACACCACTCCACCAACAAGGAGGTTGGGGGTACACAAGAAGAGACCAGAGAGGTCACAGCTGAGACAGCTGACCCCATCTGACCAAAGGGTTATTCCACACCATATGACATCTCACTCAGCAATCAAAGCTGGGGGAAGAAGGAGGAAGTGGGGGCATGTTTGGAATTATGCTGTTTCTCTTCTCAAGTAACGGTTACGCATGATGGAGCCCTGCTTTCCTGGAGATGGCTGAACACCTGCCTGCCGAGGAGAAGCAGTGAATGAATTCCTTGTTTTGCTTTGCTTGTGTGCATGGTTTTTGCTTTACCTATTAAACTGTCTTTATCTCAACTCAAGAGTTTTTGCACTTTTACCCAGATTCTCACCCCCATCCCAATGTGGAGGGAGAAAGTGAGCAGCTGTGTGGGGCTGAGCTGCACAGGTGTTAAACCATGATGCTAGCATGCTTTGAACTCCAGTACTGTGTTTCTCATAACCATAACCTCAAAACTGACTATTTTTAAAGCCAGCCCAGTTTCCAGTAAATACAGCAGAATTGAACAAAAAATGGATATCCTAATCCAAAAATTGCAAATTTAGGGCATCAGCAATAATTGGGACTTGTATCCTCAATGCCTTTTGTACAAAACTTTAACCATGTTTCAGGCCCGTAGCAGAACTTAGAACCACCAAGCCATACTCATGTCTGACTGAAGCTCATGAGAGGTCAAAAACATGCATAAGCGTCTAGGTATGAATCTAACCAGCTTTTACGATAATATAGCAACCCCCTCTCTCAATAACATGTATGTTGCAACAAGTGTTGCAAGACAAAAAAACCCCACTGAGCTACCCTCTTGGACCACAAACATAAGAATGGGAGTACCCACTCAGAGCAAGGGTGAACTATGGCCAAACATCTTGTGTCAATACTTGCATCTGAAAGCCTATGAAGAGCATAAAGGTATATACAGTATATTTCTCTAATACTTTGATAGTCTCCAATCATTTTTAGCTCAAGCACTTCCTAGGCTACATGCGATTGCTATTTACTTATATAATCTTAAAGAGATTTCTTTTCCGCAGACTTGTTCCATGACCCCATGCCCATTAAAACTTAAGCTAACCAACACCAGTGCTCCAGTACAACACTAAAAGCAGCTTCAAGTTCAATCACCATGCTGCTATCCACTAAACATTAGTTCTTCCCTAATGTTTAGGCAAAAACTTTAATCAGTCTAGCGAGTCCCACCCAAAACATCAAAAAAATAATCTGTTCAGTCTATATTCTCTGAACCACTGCTGTAGCATAAACCTTAAGAATACTTAAGAATAAGAGGAACATGTGCTGGCAGTGGATAAAAACTCTGTCACAAGCCTTGGCTTACTCCTTTTCCTAGGCCTATGGGAATTCAAGTATGAATTAGCAATGCGGATATTTTTTTCTGTCATTACTGTTGCAGCCTTTAATCTCAATAACAAACATTAGGTAATCCTAAACTTTGGTGCAGCAACCCACTGTACAACAGCAGTGCAGCAAACTGCTACTCATTGCAATCAATCAGGCATACAGGTAAACTTAAAGCATTCCTTCCAGCCAGTCCAGGCTTCAGCCTGTCTCTGCATGTCCTTAAGGATCCATCAGCAGTAAATATTGCTCTTAGTTACTGCTCTCCCTAATAAGAACTCCAACGCCACTCTGACCTTCCCCCATACAGCAGCGAGCTCTGCCCGTGCCACAATTATCCCTAAATCACTTGCCTCTCCTGGCACTGACCATTAACTCCTCACTTTTGTCCCTAATAACCCAAATCCTAATTCATATTTTCCTTTGTGCTGACAGATGCTGATGACTCAAGTTTAATTCAGAAGATTGTGCTTGATGGCATAGAGTTTCATTAAATTAATTTTAAAAGCATTTTAATTCATTATCCATTCTTACTAGCTAGAATATCTTCCAGTGCTGACAAAGACATCAATTCCTGTTCACTGTAGCCGTTGAAACCTGGGAAAGATCAGATTCTGAGTAGCCTCTAATGGTACAATTAAGAAAAGCTATAAGGACAGCAGTTCTTTTGAGTACTTCAGCCTGTCATCTCCAGCAACTGCCTAGCTCCTGAAGGGAATTGCTACCTAATTAGAAAGTAGTAATGAAGAGAGATAAAATGGAGCATCCTGCAGAGACCCATGCAAAGTCTAGCTTAGTGAGTCCAAAGGAATTTTCCTGCCTTCTCCATGTGCTTCTGAGGTCCCACTCCAGCACCACAATATATCCACCAGTAATCCCCACCGATTTTCCACAGTACAGATGTATTGTGCTGACTGTTGTAAGCATTTATGGGGGAAAAAGAAGCCTGATCTCACTAGAAAGCAAGCAAAGTAATTTTAAGGTCATCAAAATATATTTTCCAGCTGCTTGTACACATAACTCTCAGCGGGCTTCTGCATTAGTGTTAGCCACAAGATCTGAAATTATAACACTATAATTCTTTGTGGTAAGAATTGACAGCTCTCTGGACTTAAAAAAAAAAGATTCAAAAAACTACATCTTTTTTTATATATACTACTGATATTTCTATTCAGTATTTCAGTCATTGCAGACATATAAACACAAGTAGCATTCACTATCAGGAAAACAATACAAAATATTTTTTACATTTTTATCCCTGTAACTGCAAACTGTGTTCAAAAATAAAAGAGAGATTCTCAGGGAAAGCCTACTTTGCAGTTACCACAGAATACTAAACTGATGGGACAACATTTTCTCAGGCAGCCTGAAAACATCCATTCCTCTTTCTGATGATACAAGAATAGTAACACTACTTAAGTTCTCACCGACTTACACAGAATTTGTACACCACAAGTTGTCTTTGTCTCACAAACACACTGAACAAGCTGGGTAACAGAATGAATGTAAATAGGAAATACCTAATAAATAATTGTGTCTCGAAAGAACACAGCTCCAATCTCAGAGTGTGTGTGTAAATTTTACTTCGAATCTCCACACCCCACTAAGAAAAGACTTGGTAAACTTACTTTGATAAAACATTTACAATCATTATTAACACTTGTGTACTACTGAGAGAAAATAATTATCTGAGGAAACATAGCAATCGCTCCAACACAGGAATTGACAGCCATAATTAGAACTAAATCATAGGGTTACACAGTACTGTTGCTTTGTCACCATGTTCAGCAATGTTTCTCAACATTTATAAATATTAAGAGCAGCACTGTTAATCACTTTGTCCCAGAGCATGCTCCTGCAGAATCAGCTCGGTACTCTGCTGATTTTTCTTGACAACAATGACTCAGATCTAACCTTAAATCAGAAAATTGAACATAATCTGCATTTGGGGCTGATGAATGAGGTTTACATCTTCTTCTCATGAACCTGCAAACACAGATTATCTTTACTGTAATACAGATATTCCTTACTATACAGCATCTTTCCATTTCCGAATAAAGAAATAACATGTTGATTCGTCTGCTATCAACTGCATTCCCATCATTCTGACATCACAAATCCTATGGAAAAGGGAAAAGCATTCTAAAAGCAATGTTGAAAATTGAAAAATGAAACATATCCTTCATTTTGCATAAACCACCATCTGTAGTTCTAAGTGTTGACCATAATAAGCCTTGTCCAAACAAAAAGCTCACTGCAGACTTTAATTCAAAACTTGAAACTGCCTAGTTACTTCTTCTCTCCACAGAAATTCTGTGGCTTATAGCAGTGGTCTCCAACTTTTAGCCCCGCTGTGTTCAGTTCCCAACTATCAAAAATTTTCACCGATTTCAGCAAAACCAGATTTTCACCCAGATCTTTGACTAGAGAGTACTGAAATGCATTTGGGTTTTCAGAAAGATCTTACTGAGACTAAACACTGCAGTAGAACAGAGCCTTTAATCAATGCAGAAAGCACTTTCAACTTACAAAGCAAAATAATATAACTGAAAGTGTAACAAGTGCTGAATTCAAATTTTCAAATACTTTATAGCACCATTCTATACCGTTTCATGAGAAAAAGAGGTTATTTTTTATGTAAAATTTCTGTTTCAAGATAGAAGTTTATTTATGCAAAAGTTTAGAATAAGCTGTCATTAGCTTTCTTTGATTTAAATTCATTATCTACAGCTCAACAGTTGCTAGAGTAAAATCTTTCCTGATAGCTTAAAGAAGAAGGTTTATCAGGTCAGTTGCTGGACTTGGCAAGACATGCATTGACCTAAACCAACATTTTTTTCCTCCATCCACTCCAAAGGCCTTAGTAATATTTCAGAATAATAAAAAGTGAGCAGGGATAGGTTGGTCAGGAAATTAGTATCAGAGTTGCTGTAACTTTAGATTTTTTTGTGTGTCACAGACTTCCTAGTTTCCGCTTTTACATTACCAGTATTTCTGGTAATATATATTTTAATATAAATGTTAATCAATACAAACACAAACAGAGGTAGTTTTGTACAATGAAAGCTGTTACATGAAAAAAGACTGTTTGGGGGTGTTTTGGGGGGTTTTGTTTGTTTGTTTGTTTTTAAGAAAAGGTCACTTCATCTTTTCATATGCCTGAATATCATTCAGGACAACAAGATGTCCTGAATGGTGGCAGAGCTGAAAGAAGTGGAAAAGTTAAGGAGTATCAGCAAGTGTGAGAGGGAAGATTGATTGGTGGAGCCACACATCATCCCTCAGGAAAAGGCAGCAGATGGACACTCCACAAAGTGTAGGAGTGTAGGCAAGAGGAGTAGGATCTCCTACCCTCTTGCCACCAGGCCTAAGGAGAGGACCTAACAGAACAAGAGGAGTGGAAACAGGTCCCTGCTTCGGGTGGCAGGCGAGTTTTCTCCAGGCCTGCCTCACCTACCCAGCTGCCCTTACACAACAGGTATTGGGGCTCTGGAAATTGAGGGTCTGGCAAATGAAAACGAAAATATAGCTGAGGGCCCATCCAGGGGGTTGCCCAAGGTGAGGCAGCCTGCCCCACGCATTCTGACTGCCTCTGTTAAGAAAAAAAGAAGGGTGATTGTCACAAGCAATTGCCTTCTGAGGGGAACAGAGGGGCCAATATGC
>NW_010311450.1:0-16059 GCF_000700745.2 Antrostomus carolinensis
TGTCGCAGCGCGCAGCGTAATGGCCGCGGCCGTGGGCTGCGCTGGTCGTGGGGCAAGCCCGCTTATCGTAGATGTTCGCCTTGGTGGTTTATTTCATCATCTTAATAATAATTATTATTACTGGTACGTTTCAGCAGGCTTTAGTGCTTAACGTGCTTCAAACCATCAGGCTTTGAGCTTCCCGCTCAGCTTTGTGATGAGAAAGGGAAATAAATTAAAACTCCACTTTTATTGAAGGAAAAAAAGAAAAACCAAAACCAACAAACCCCCCTTAAAAAACCCCCAAACAACAAAACACTTAAAAATTTGGGGGTTTTTATGGTAGAGACTGTAGGTAGGAGCTAAGCCTGCCTGTCAGCAATATCCTTGTTGTCAAACTAACATCAGAAGTTTGATAACCTCCAGGTAAAAGCCCTTTGATTTTTATTTTAAATTCCAATAAAATCTTAGAGGTCTTGTTTGAGGCAGGATTGTTTGGAATATGACATCTCTGTCTCTACTTTCTATCTTAATGCCTTGTCATAGTTCTTGATGTCTGCCTGTCAGCACAGCAAGAGGGATTTTTTCATGTCTGAATAGTCACCTTAATGATAGCAGATGGAAACACCGCAGGGGGTCCAAGCCCATCACACTGTCATTGTCACAGACTGCCCTGACCTGTTTCCACTCCTCTATTTTTTTTGTCCCTTTTTAAAGGAGAAATGGATGGTAATTGAAAAGGATCTTAAGCAAGACTTAGGAAGCTGCAGACAACATGATTCCCTGCTATCTCTCTCTGTTTGCACAAATAAAGTCTTAACCTCTTAAGCACCAATAAGTGTAGAAAGAAAGGTAAATTGGTAAAGCTTTATAAGGATTGGCCTACCAAAGCTCCCACTTTTCCCTCCTCAGGATGCATTCAGGCTGGCTTACATCCTCATCATGCTTGGCAGGTGTTTAATTCCTTAGATATATACTTTTTTTGCATAGAATTATTGATTTCCTAATGAAAACTGTATATGCACTATCACCTCATTGCTGTGCTACCCATTTTGATCATATGAAGTATCATGAAGTTATGCACATTGACAGGAAACTTCTAGACTTGTATCTAAAACTAGTTGTGAAGACTCATAAATTCATTGTTTGCATGGCATTTTAGGATTATTTTTAATTAGGATTCTCTAATCTGATTTACAAAAATTGTGTTAAATTGCAATCAGTTAGAATTTGGGTTTTGGTTTTGTAATAGCTTTTGCTAAAAAACCCCTTAAAGTCGTTACAACTTAGTGATATGTCAATGGACCAGTGAAAGAGAATTGTAGTTATATATAGGCTTTTGTTTAATACAGCATAATAATGCTAAAGTATCCTTCATATCCCTAGAGGAAAAATCAAAAGCTATCAGTATTACTGGATCCTAAGGAACTTCAGGAAGTTAGGACTGTGATGTTTTACAGTGAAAGTATGAATTCTGAAGCGTCAAGAAAGCTTTGTACATGGATTTGAATGTCACTTCTGCAGAAACAACATTCTTTTTCCAATTTTAAATGTTAGAATAGGTTTAAACTATTTTTTTTTAGTGTAAATACTTTTCATAAGTCTAGTTTCTTAAATGTATGTTTTATCAGCCTCAACTCTTCACCATATTTTGATTGGAGCATATAAAATGCATCATATACTAATTATCTCCATTGTTACTCAGAACTAAATAAAAATGAAGAATAGCATCAAAGTTATATTAATTTATTTAAAAACTTGGACAAAAGTTCAGGATGCAAAAGAAATAGTGAAGTAAATTGAATTTTGTAGAGTATTCTATCTAAATGAAAAAGACATGCTATGAGTATTAAAGGTTATAGATACTAAAAGGTGAGTTCAGACACTTGCTGTGTTTTGTTTTTTAAAAATCACCTTGAAATGCTTACATCTGATTGAGTTCAATGTATTAAGTGACTATGCACTTTAGAAAAAGCTACTAGGCACCTCTCTAAATCCTTAGGCAATGAGTTACCTTTAAAAGTCTGGCTGTGATCTGGCTGTTTCACTGCACCAGTGATCAAGTTAATTGATTTTTAAAAATGCCTGTGCTAAATCTATGTTCAATAATATTTTAGGTAAATTCAGAATGAATTAAAATTGGAAAGTAAGCTGAAAAATACCCAGTGGCAAATCTTCCAGTCTTTGTTCAGGAAAGATTCTAACTGAAACATATTTTACTTTCATTTTAGTTTCTTACTTTACATAAGCCAATTTGACTGTACTTCCTATATCAGAAAAGGATTGCTTTGGCTATTCTTATATCCATACTCAAATGACCAGCTTTAAACCAATAAAACATACTAGTTCATAATTTATTGGAAAATGGAAGGTGGGCTATTACACGATTATTAATAATGAATTGTTCTAGTAGTCTGGTTTCAAAAGCAGTTTTACTCTTTTTTCTTTTTTCCCTGCCCCATCAATCTGTGATGGATTTCCCTAGAAGGACAGTAATATATTGTGTAAATATATGTTTTATTTTATAAATTTTTATTTTACATATTTTGATGTGAGTTATCTTTTTTACTGTGTTATAAAGTATATTTCAGTCCATTAAAGAGTTTTGATTATAAAGTCAAAGTGACAACTAACACTGGGTAATTTCACCAGACTTAATTAAAAGTGTATATGGGTGGTTGTGTGTTTGGTGTGGTGGTGTTTCTATTTTATTTTTATTTTTTTAAGTTGAGCTGCCTTCTAAATAGCCCTGTAGCAAAACAAACCAAATAAATCCAGGGGGAAAAACCCAAGGATTTAAAAACAGAAAGCCTCCTCCCACTGAAACAAAACCACCACGAAGCCCCCAAATAGTTAACCTTGATTTCTGATTATCTGCTGAAATACCTACATCAACAAGAGGAAGATAAATGCTGGTGTAGTAAAAACCATTTATGTGCAAAATACTGTGAAGTGTACACAGTGGAAAATGTTGAAGGAAAAATCATATTAAATTACTATTTTTTTTAAGTTATCTGAATAATACTTATCCTACCTGTGACTTGTATCTGAAAATAATAAATGAATTTTTAGGACAAGTCTCTTACAATGTTTTTTATTTAAAAGAGAATACTTTGTTTCTGCTTTTATTTTCTAACAGATTGAATGCTTTTAGGTATATAAATACATAAGAGATATTCCACCAGTAACAGTACTCAATGGGTATTTCATTATTGTAGATCAGGTAAATAATATTAAAATATGCATAATTTCATAATATTTTATCTAAAAACCTCTATAATGGTTACAAACAATGAACAGTAACTAACTGTCACCTTTATCATCAATGTAAAGACAATCATATAGTTTAAATACCTTTCTTTCCAAACAGTTCTTGTGCTGATGTAAGAGCTGGTACTAAGATACCAACCACATGGAATCGTTCCCTACAACCTATGGGCTAAACAACCCCAAAAGCTTGCTGCTGAGAGAGGTAGCGTCTGAGGTAGGAGTACCTGAACTAATACCAGCAAGTTGCTGTTAGGTTTTCTGGCCAATATATAAAAATGCAATATAGGTATTTATTAGTATTTATTTCCTTTCTTAATTCATTCTGCAAAACACTCACTACTATGTTTAATTATAATAGTATAATCTTATTTCTGGCTTTGCAGCTGTTTGATTTTACTCAAAGGTCAGCTTTGATGTTATTTCTGTTTCCAGGTCTCCCTTAAATTGTGTTCTGAGGTTGACCTTTGACAGAGTGACTGCAGCTGAAAACAGTGGTATTACAGGTTATTTATAAAACTTTTCTGGATTCTAACGTTTATCTGCTGATTGGATGTGACAAATGCATTAATTCCCACTTTGTAAAAGTTCTCTGAAATAATAAAATAATTGGGCTCAGTGAGCGTCTGGAAAAGAGACTTAAAAATTTTGAAACACTGAAAATCTGGCCTTGTGACTTTCCCTAGAAATGTGCTGATTGGTAACAATGTAGCACAGTATTGCTTTATCACCAGTTCTTCATGGTTTTAATAGGTACAAAAAGTAGTTAATTTATTATAGCCTTCTTACAACAGGATGTATCCTACAATAAATGCAAATACCATCTCCATTCCTGTCTGCAAAAGTTTAATAGGTTATTTCAATTCAGTGCTTACTGGAAGTTGAAGTAAAAATGAAGGACACATTTTTGACACTTGCTAATATGTATCTTCAGTAAAAATTGCCAATGTGTTAAACCAGAAGCTGCTTAGATTTCTTAGTGCCTTGTCTGCACTTTTATCCTTTGTATCATCTTGCTGTCATAAGTGCTTGCACATCCAAGTTCCTAGTAGTCAACCTTAAGCATAAAAGTAGCTTTATTCAATTTAAGGAGAATGCTTATGTAGTCGCAACAGGCAGACACCAATGTATGTGTTTTGTAGTGTTAGGATGTGTATGTCCATTATTGCATATACATCTTGATTTTTAAGTACTACCCAAGAATGTCAGTTATCTACAACAATAATAGCCTAAATTTGTCTTTCTCAAGTATTTCATTGTACTTGCTTACTGGCTGGCTTTTTGAAAGACAGATGAGGTTTGCACAAGTTCTGTTTTTGTACAGTTATTTAGCATAATGCTCATGTGCGTCTATAAAAAGTAGTCACAATGTTTGCTTAGTTGTAGTCTTTTCCATCATCTCTCCCATGCCATGAGTCAGGTTTGCAGTTCTTTGCTGTGAATGCACAGCTTTTCCTGTGAAATGGCTCACAAGTTGATTCGATGATGATTAAAACCTCAGGAATATATCTGTCAGGACAAACTTTATTTCTGTTTCTATATTGGTATGGGATAACACTAACTTTTCACAGGGAAATACTAGCAACTTCAGAAAATGAAACATATACCACTTGATGTTGGTTACAGATACTGGGGGCAAACTTGCCTGTCAGTGAAGTTCATGACAACATTCCAAGCCTGCAGAAACCTTGTATTCCCATAGAGATGTGCCACCAGAAAACTGTTTAGTCATCACTGTCTTCCTCTCTAGAGCTTGCAATTTGGAGGACATGTTAGAAGCTGAGGGAGAAAATATGTCTGGACCATCACTAGACCCATAATCTCTGGAGTCAGTATCACTGTGATTGTTTGGAATACTTTGAGAACTGCTTTATGCTACATCTGGACCCAGAGCAAAAACAGAATTAGATAATAATTTGTTTTTCTTTGTTTCAGTTTAACTGGAAGGATGGCATGAACTTGTGTCCATTTTTTTAATGGTTTCAATTTACTTCAGCTTTATACTGATTATTATTAGTTATGCTATCATAAAACACTTTATTTCTCATTGGTACATTTCATTCTGTTTTCTAAATAGCAATGAGGCCAAAATGCAGTTCTTATATGAGAAAATACTTGTCTAAGAAAATATGTCCTTGCCATAGCTCTAAAAATCAGTATCTTTGCCTTTGTTTATCGTTAGTTGGGAAGCTTGTTCAAGACTCCCAGAAAACTTCTCTTGTACAGACTAACATGCATGTCACAGCTTGGCCAGAATGAACATGAAAAGCTGTTGTATACAGTAGAAAGTAAGTATATTAATTTTTGTTGCAGCATAATAAAGCTAATGTTACTTGAGTTATTTTATGTATTTGAATCTCAATTCCTATTTTTCTGCAATTTAAGATCTTAAATTTTCTTTGTATGGCCTATGGATCATCCACAGGCTGTTAATTTTTACAGATATACAGTAAATTCACATCCACCAAGAGTTAAAGACTTTCACAATATTTCTTTTCATGTAAGATTTAGAAGTGAATGCATGTCAAACGTATCTATAGGAGAAGATACTGAAAGCATATCTTGGCATTTTATTTATATCAAATGAAGTTTTAGAATATTATTCTGATACCATAATTTTTCACATAAAGGGTCTCAATGCAGAAGTAACTAGCTTATTAAATCAAGTGTATTAATAAATGAATACTTAAGTATTTAGGTACAAATTAAGCTTTTTACTCATGTAAAATAAAGAGGCAATTTATCCTGAAGAAGCAGGTACTGAACTACAATTGATAACCCATATGGTATAAAGTAGTTACCTACTCGAAGTTTTCTGGAGAACCTTTATGGTTAATTGAGGTGAATACACATTTGTAAAGAGCTATTAATTTCATCATAGCATAAATTTCTAAATAAGTTCCCTGAATTGCACTCCATTGGTGCTTAATTCTCATCATTGGCTGTAGAGCTGAATTGGCTTAAATGTAGATATCTAAAGTGAACTGCGATGAGCCTCACTTCCATGGGTATTCCTGACTGAACAATGGGCAAGCCAATTGACTTGTCTTACTGGAATTTAAATAATTTTGGTTAGAGGGTCTTTACACAGTAGTTGGCCACTATGGTCACTGCAATGCAGTCAGTTTTGGATAAATTCCTGATCTGATTCCATTGCTGTATGCAACTCGGCAGACAGCACTGAAACTGTTAATTCCCGTTCTTGGTGGCAGATGAAAAGACTGCATGCAGACGAAGCTAGAAGTGATCAGCACTTCTCTGACTTGAACACTTGAGTTTTACCCAACATTGTTTTGGCAACAGAATATACTTAGATTTTAAAATTTATTTTCAAAATACTCAGCTTAAGGAGTATTTATTCATTATGCAGTGATCTAATGTCTCTCAAAGCCATTTTATGATCAGGAATATTTGTATAGTCCTGGTGCAAATACGTTATAAAAATGAAAGAAATAGCTAATACAAATTTTAAACCAGAAATTGTGCTTATTTATTATGGTTTTGATATTAGAAAACAGGATGTAAAAATCCAACAGTCATGCCTCTGGCATGAACGTTATATGATAGTGTAATGTGATATCTTCAAGAGGGTCTCTTTAAAGCTAAATTCAGGGTAAAGGTGCCAGAGATAGTATTTTTATTTTCAGAATCTTAAAGTTCAGTGAGGTATAGAAAGCACTAAGAGGATTACACTAAGAGGGAAAAGGCTCAGATGCATGTTCTGGATATATATACTATAAAAATGTCTTCAGATTTAGGTATTAGAGCCAAGCCCCTGGCTGTTACTTTTAATCTTTTATTGCCACGTAAAACCTTTCCAGCAGAGGAGAATTCAGGATGTATAATCCTTGTGCATAAGCCTGGGATTGTAGCTAACCTTGACAATTACAACCTGTTGTTCTTTTATAGGTGAGTAAGATCATCTACAAACCAGTAAGCTGGGATAGCCAACCATCAACTGATATAATCCCAGCATTTTATCAGTTGTTTTGGGTTTTTGGGAGGTGCTAGGGGGAGAGTTGTTGGGTTTTTTGACAAATAAGTATTGTCCCTGTGGAGTTCAACAGTCTATTTCTGTGAAGAGTTTTAGAAGAATTATTCTGTACCCTTCTGTGTTCTTGATCTTTTGCACAATGTGGAACAATTTAAATGTATCTGCAAAGGTTACCCATTTCTTTCATTCATAGTGGGAAATTTGCAAGTCTGACTTTCCGTCACATTGTTGCATTTTATGTATAACCATTCAGTCAAGGTATTTTGAATAAAATAAAACATAACAGATGAAAATAATTGAGACCTATTTATGAATTAGACACCTAAAGTAGAGCTTTAGCCCTTTACTGTCAATAGTTTGTCAAACTATAGTTACTAGAATGAATGTTTTTCAATCTAAAATAATTAGAAGAGGAAAAATCTTATATTACCTACGGTATTGGTTTGGCTGTACTGTCATTATTTATTGAAAATAAACTAACAATTGTGGAGGAGGAGACAAGAGGAAGGGCAGACCTCATATTTCAAAGAGGTGTGGGCTGTAGAATACTTGAAATAGCCCATGGAAGGGCAATAAAGAAAGCTGACTCTTCTTTCACTGTGCACTCTCACTGGGTTTGGAATATTTCCCTAATGACAACTTTTTCAAAGTTGAAAAGGCCAGATTGATATGAATTTCTCATATTTGAATAAGGACGAATGGTCTTTGCGTAATGGAAATACTAATGTTTGTGGTTTAAAAGCCTTTTTTGTTTCTTTTTTAATTCTTTCAAGGCACGCAGGTCACTCTTTGTATCTTAATATTCTTCTTAACTGAGGTTCACCTGATTTATTTTTTTGTGTGTGTGAAAACATTCATTTTTTTTGAGTTGTGAAAAGCAACTCATATGAAGCATATAACTGGAAGCCAAGATTGAACATAGAACTGTCAGAAGTTATGGTTAAGTAAGCACAGGGAAGTCTGAAAGCTCCTTTCAATCCACCCACAAATGCTTTTGTATGGAAAGCTCATGAAACTGGCACTTTTATTATTTCCAGTATTTTCTGTTGCAGTTGAGCCAGAAATTCAGGAAAAAATTGTCTCATGGTGTTTCCATTTCTGGCCTTGGGTAGCAGAAGAAAATGTATCACCTCTGAAAGTTCAGGTACAAAAACTTCATCAGAACTTCTAAAATCATTGAGTCCAGTTTTAGGATATGCTGCTAAAACACTTATTTTCGTGCTTAATTGAACCAAATGTTTTGCTGCCATTCTACAGTACCCAGGTAAACTTCAACTATTACTTGTTTAACTCTCGCTCTTCAAAATATTGCCTAAACACTTCCAGGTATTGGGTACAGCCATACAGCAGGATTTTCTTAGAAATTGTAAACCATCTTTGCAGACTCATATTTTCATAAAGTTACTTCTTAGTCAGTGGTTCAGAATGATTATTTACAATTGTGCAGAAAGATGTACAAGCAGAAATTGTTAATAGAAATACATATAGAAAACTTATCAATATTGCCAATATAGAATGTTAGTGGCATTTTCTACTGCAACTTTCTAAGAAGGACTGAGATTTGCATTGATGATAGTAATTGTAACTGACAATGTCCTTTTTAGAACAATTCTCTCTATTCCTAATTTTTTCTTACCCTGTAGCCAGTGTAGTAAAAAGTTGGAAACAAAATACTTTTAATGATATATTAACATAACCATTGCTATTTTAAAATGAAGTATAATGAAAATACATTTTTGAGCCATTTGTTTCTAGCAAAGCTTTAAGCAATCTGCTTCTGTAGTAAATGCACACATTGGAAGCAAAAACAGTTCAAACTGGACTCTGGGTATGTTTACCCAGCATTGTTTCAGACTTGGAGTAAAACTTTATATTGGCTCAATGACTATAGATTTGTTGCAATCTTTGCAGTTCACTGAACTTTTTTTTCTGTGCATACATATTTCAAGTAAACTCTATAGTTATAACAAGTGACACGTTATGGACCCTAAATCGTTGCACTGTGAAATATGCACAGAAAAAGGACAAATGAAGATATCAAGGGTCTGTTCCATTTTGCACTGAACTGTAAAATGCCACCCTTGTTGTACAGAAGATCACTGGTTCTGAGCAGGGCTCATTGACTGCTAAGTTGTGGATAGTGTTTCACTTTCTGCAACTGTTAATATCCTGGGTTATCCAGGCATAATGACCTCTCTATTTGTGACACATTGTTGAATTTTCTGGTTCTTTTAACTTATTCAAACCCTCTTTTTTCCCCCTCCTTTTTCTCCATTCATTGGAAGGATTCTGAATTGAGCTGCAGTACGGAGCTGCCTTGCTGTTGGTCAGCCAATTACGGCTGAAATTGGTGGTGGTGGCACATCTATAAATGAATATAAAATAAAGTATATAGCAAAGATACTCTACATCTGCACTAGGTTTTCTGTATATAAGGTAATACGTATATTTTTTTATATTGGGATATCTATAATATTTTTTGGTTTTGGTAGTTGTTAAATCTGACGTGGTAGAGTAATCAATGCTATAATAATCCACGTTATGTTATAGCTGACACTTGATATTTAAATTCTGACTGGATTTAAATTCAAATTTTGTAACTTGTCACTAAATCACAATTGAACCATAATACCTTACATAGTAGTAATAAAATACTTTAAATGCTGTTAAAGATTTAATATATTTTAAGAACTTTACCACTTCAAAATATGAAAAGAAGTAGTAGTAGTGTACAGTATTTGGTTTCCACAACTGAATGCATCCTCTGATCTAGTGAGGATCTGAAATAAGTGGAAGTGTACCGTCTTATCTCAGATTAGGACCATATTTCTTTTCTCTTCATTCCTCACCAAAAGAGCAGTGTCTATTTTGTTTTTATTTGCATAGTACATTCTGGATATCTCCAAGTTTATTTTAGTCCTACAGTGAGTAAGTTGCATTTTGGAGCACTGTTTTAGCTGCCTCTAACTATAAGTTAATTATGTTCATGTATACCTGGGATGTGTCAGATGTATAAATATTTTACTTATCTTCAACATTGCTGGCTCTTTCATGCTGTTTTCTATGACTCACTCCCTTGTAAGATCTGTAAATCTTGCTAAACTTCACTGATGTAATAGGGAAATGTATTTACTAATTTCAGAGACCTTTGAAGCCCAGGCCTTGTATAGTGAGTAATCTGATGGATCTAATATTTGATACCAAAGCCTTTTCTCTTAGTATCAGTCCATATTTTTGTCTGTCATTTAAATTTACTGAAATTCTCTGTTGGTAAACTGAAGCCTCTGTGATGTGATGAGATTATACCAGAAAAGGTATATATTAGATTTAGATATTGATGATAGTCTTCTGTATCCTTCGAGAGCCTTAAAGACACTGCTTACTGTCTTTCTACATGGCTCTTGTAAAAGCACCTGCAAATATTTATGATCTTTGCTACAACTAGGCATAGACCACCACAGAAGAATCAAAGGGAAAGTTCCTTCATAGATTGTCTATTAACTTGTTCAGCATGAGAGATCATTTGCTAAGATGGAGATGTTCCCAGTGGCACAGCTCTGAGTGTCACTGTGCCTTTTATACCCAGACTTCACAGGAAGGAAATGACTGCATAGGATAGGGTGAATGTTTTACTAGACAATTGGGCACATTGATTTTTATTTTTATGGATATGTATATCAAATTGAAATAACCTAAAGGGGCTGATGTGATACCCTGGAACTGTTAGAAGATGTCAAGATTTGTACTAAGTCTGTATATTTCTACTTCTTGATACTCCCTGTAGAAAAATAGCATGGGGTGTCATTGAGATCTGTCACTTGCTGACACTTAAGGGAAAAATAACCCCTACCTCTGCTAGACATTCCCAAGACATGTCCCAGATGAATAAGATTGTGTACTGAACCTAGTCTTGATTTATTTACATTTAAAGCAAGTGTTATGCAAGTCAGACATGTATGATCCTTGCTGGCTGATGTATCCTTAAGCAACTGTCTGTACATTGGCATGTGAAGAATTCTTTCTTGCCTGATGTAGGATGCTACTTCAGGAATGTGTTTTTGTAGTTTATATATCATGAGGAGAGAGGTTTCTAAAGTTTCTGAGAGTTAATAACTATAACACTGTTCAGTTCTAACCTGTATTTCTTCTTATCAGGAAAAAATGCTAGTAGTTAATAGTAGACATTTGAAAAATTGTGTATTTCTCTATATATTTCCTATTACATTCACTTTATCTGTAGTGTCACGTTTATTTTAAGTTGCAGCATATGTAGGCCAACAAAAACTGACATAAAGGAAAGCAGCATAATACAGGGTAATGATATGTGACATCATTCAGATTGGAAAGAAAACTCACTTTCTGGAAATTAATACCTACTTCCACTGTGTTTGCTATTAACATACTCTCTGTGTATACACTATACCTGTTACCCTATGCAGTCGAGCTATGGTTTGTTCTTATGTCAGAGAATGCTAGCTTTTTTTTATATAAAAAAACCCAACAACATGGTAAACTCATCAAGTATTTTTTAAGATGTTGATTCATAATTCAATCTTAATATTGCTTTCCTGATTCCCAAACTATTCTTATTCAGAAACAACAAATTAATGTTGTTATTTTTTCCCTTATTTTTAATTAATAGACTAATATTTAATGATATCCATATTTGTGATATGTCAAGTTATGTACTCTTATTAATGTAAACCTTATGGATAACTTAAACAAAATAAAAATATGTCAATAAAAAGTACAAGTAAATTTTTAAAACCTATAACTAAATAAAAGTATAAGTCCATTTCCAAATCTAGAAAGTAAGCAAGATAAGCTAGTAGGGCTCTTTAACAGGCTCTGAGTTTTAAATGTGTAATTCACAATAGATGCACTGAAAGGAAGATGTATCCTTGACACAATGAAACACATTTCAGACTAGAAATAAAACTTTCTAGAGTATTGTGTTTGCTTAAGGGTAGAACTAGCTGGGAAAGGATTTTTCTTGTCCTGGGGATGTTTGAGGTTTTTGTCGCATTTTGTACTGGGAGTTCATTTTGTTTTTTCACTTCCCTGAAGAAGAGAGGTTCCCTGGAATACCTACAGAAGTTTTCAGCCTAAAGGAAATGCAGACCTACAACCTATGAGCTGAAGCAAGCAGAGATGGGGACTTTTGCACCAGCTTCTGTGCTGTCTGACATTCTGGCACAGATGTGCCACACAGTGAACTGGATTTGAGTACAAATATGGGTAATAACTATCATTTTACTGTGTTAATTTGAACTTAGGGCAGTTCTCTGTTTGTATTCATTGCATGGCTGCCAAATGCTTTCTTCTGGCACAGAAGCAGTGATGGCACGGGGTCAGGCAGAAACCAGACAAAGAAACCAGAATGCCTTTTTTTAGCAGCACTGGTAAGTAAAGTATGTGTAAAGTGCTTGTAGAGGAAGACTTTGTTATTGAAATAAATCTTTTTAATGGAAAAAGTCTGACAGCAGGATAAAGTCATGCAACTGAAGCTAAAACTTGAGCTGTATTGTTCAGAATATCTAGTAAAATGCAACATCAAAACAACAAAATATTTTAACGTGATAAAGTATTAAGATATGAGCAAAATGTCTTCTCAGAACTCAAGGTTTATGTTTCATTTTTGGTATTCTGTTTTCCACTCGAGCTTAGAAGTTTCACTGAATCTCAGGATGTCTGCGGAATTGACTTTGGAAAAGTCAAGCATAGTATTACCTGCCTTATAAATGAAATTGCTTATGTTTATTCCCTAATGAGTGATGGAACAGAAAGATGTCTTTTCTTATACTTGTGAGACACTTCATTCTGTAACCATAAGAATTTAGTAGATTGATTTCAATTAAAGTATTAGCTGTGAAAGTATTTGAATAGCTCCTATTTTTGGTCTAATTTAGTGCAGTTGGTATCTATACACTTTCTATTAAAAATAGTACAGGTTTTCACAGAACTTGAAACTACAATTTTCATTATAAATAAAAAATATTTCATATAAGGGAAGATTCTACCCACTTCATCATGAGGATAGCAGACTGACTGCTGCCTGAATTGAAGAAGCACCTGAGCAACTGCCATGCGGTCATTGCACAGAAACAGATAAAGAAATACGATTGATCGTGTTACTGTGGTACAACATCTGGGTATTATAAGGCATTATAAGGGGTATTTTGCCATATAAGCAAGGACCAAGAGAGTGTTAAGAAGGCAAGTTGACTTCATTAATGAATTAAAGCAGTAAAATTTTCTTTCGTTTCAAAACTACAAGGAAGACTTTTTCTATATGTGGTGAGTCTTGATTTCAGAATATGGTCTTTCAAATTCTTCTAATATATTACATTGAAATTCCTACCCAAATGTTGCCTGTACTTAATTAAATATTGCCTAAAGACAGGGTAACCTATCTACAAGAATTTTCATTTTGAGAGCTGTTTTATTCTTAAAGCGATATATAACATTCAAATGTTTTATGTGTTTCACTTTAGTGCATATGAGAAGGTCACTATCTAACACTGACTTCGAAAACTTTGTGAAATAAAAAGTTGTTTACATGCAACAACTTTTGTGACATTGCTTACATCAACAACCACCTTTCCCATCGTTTCTAGTGTTTAGACTGTTGTGATTCTGCTGATGTAGCTGATGTTTTTCTTCGTTATTCCTCTGCCTTTGTCCTTTCCTACAGGCTTACCCTGAGTTTGTCCTGACCTACCTAGAGGAACTAAATGAAAGAGAGGAGGTGACCCAGACAGAAAACTGCTTTCACCATGGGGCCTGGTCTGCAGCTCATCAGGAGATAGACAGCAGCTGAGCAGAAGAGGTCACAGTATTAAGCCAGAGGCAGGTCAGAGACAGTCCTTTCAAAAACACATTTTGAGAAGAGAAATATCAGTGTGGAAGTCAACTTATTTCCTTAAATAACCAACCTCATTTGATTTCTTAATTTATTAAGATATGTATATAATAGACAAGTAATAGTTATATACAGCATTTTAATGAATAACAATTTTATACATATTTGTCTCTGAGCAGTTTATAGCCCATGTAGGACAAATTTTTGAATTTTTTTTTTTCCTGTGTGGGGGAAAAAAAATCGAGGAAGGAACGGAAACAAAAAACTCACTGGATATATAGATTTGTGATGCTTGATGCATCTTGACATAGCTATTTGTATTTCTGACATTTTCTGCTAATCAACAGCCCTACTTGAAAAAGTAGACACACATTATTTTAATTAGCAATATATAAATTACATGGTTGTACTTCCATCTCTTAGGTTCTACAAAAAAATGTCAGCAACCCCAATCAGAAACAACTTTCAGGACCTTTGGACGCCCATTTAATGCCTTCAGATCCCCTAGGGGAGACTACACAGCTGACAGTGGCACTGGTGAGGAAACTAGAAGAGAAACATCCTAAGGCCTCAGCTCAAAGGTAAGCCACTGACAGAGCTGATATTTATTGTTCAATGACATTAGATGTTTTCCTTCAGTTTCATGTAAGATTGATTTCCTGGATATTATTGAAATATCTCAGAAACCCTCTGGCTGATAAGCAAACAGGGATTTTGACCAAAATTAATGAAAAGGGGTGACATTTATGTGCTTTATTTTTTTTTTTTATTTTGAAGATTGATGTGGATGATGTTTAATAATTGCGTATTTACTTCTCTGTTTTTATCTACAAACCTCATATGATGCAATTTACATAAAGAAATGAGACTTGTATCAACATTGTGACACATTTTGTGCCACAAGACTTAAGTTTAAATGGTAAAGGTTTTATTAGAAACATGAAATACATGCTGAGCCAAAATACTTAGTGACACAGTCACTTTCAATATAGGACAGTAATTTCATTTGAATGAAAGATTAATAGTAGTGTTCTTACTTACTTCCACTTACAGCAGGCAGAAGACTTTGCCTTTCTTTAGATAACTGAAACTCCCTTTTACAAATGGTATTTGGCTACTTACTTTTGAGCCTTTAGGTATTTTTAGATCAAAACCATTATAAAAATGATCCCCCCATTCAAATGAAAGGTGATGAGGCGTCACTCACTATTAGAATGAAAGTTAAACTAGTTGATGTTGGTTTTACTACTGGCAGAAAGTTAATAATAGTAATTTTTAATATTAAATATTATCTAGCAAATACTTAGTCCTTGATTATACAAAGTATTTCTCAGATGTGTCTGCAGACTATGATATGACTGAGGTATCTGAAGGTATTGGCTATGTTTATGTTATGTTTTTGGGAACCATATAGATAGAGGTAGATTACCTGTATTGCGGGTAGATTTGTTCTTTAATGAATCAAATAATTTCAAATCTTTGTTAAACATAGATGACTTAACTACTAATAAATACTCTTGTATGTTTACAATGTAAACTAAAGTACTAAAGTTAATATTGATTGTAATGGCTCTTTCAAAAGATGCCTTCTGCAATGTAAGGTGAAGGCTTATACAAGATCATTTTCTCCACAGTGCTTTCAGTGTGAATTGTTATGGTCTAAATAAGCAATATGATGCTAAGGTCACTGCAAAGTATTTAACTTCATTTAAGTACAGTGGGATAAGCGAAACTTCTTCACCTGAATGTCCATGCTTTTAGCCTCAGATAGTAGTATATAAACGAGGCTAAAAATATCTTCTTGCAGAACACGGGCATTTGATTTGTGGGGGCCAAATGAGTGGGGCCAGGCTCTTTTTCATGGTGCCCAGTGACAGGACAAGGGGTAATGGGCAAAAACTGGAACACCGAAAGTTCCAGACAAACTTAAAGAAAAACTTCTTTACTGTGGGGGTAA
>NW_010311450.1:16157-18047 GCF_000700745.2 Antrostomus carolinensis
TGGCGGGGGGGTTGGATTAGGTGATCTCCTGAGGTCCCTTCCAACCACTGCGATTCTGTGTGATATAGGTATTTCCTTCAGTGCAGAACTAATGACTTATTTAAACTATGAATGGCCACTTATTTCCTTCCCATCTTTATTCTCATCCTCACTGTTCACATATGGGAAACAGCAAATCCATTGCCTCCTTTAGCTCAAAAATTTTTGTTGTGTTGGGCACAGTACATAGTATCATCTTTGCCTGGGTTAGGGTAATAACTCCAGGCTTTGGGTGTCTTGCCTCATGGAAATGTAACCCCTTTAACTTCTGGCAACATTTTAAATGACTACTTTTGTCTTGTTAGGCTCAACTAGGAAAGTAAGAGTGTGCTCTTATACCATCAACTGTAATGGATGCTATTTCTTTTGATGGCAGTTAAGTCTCTAAACCAAGGAGTTATTTAAAGAAGTTGCATTCCAGAGTTCACCCTTTGTTCTTGTACGTCTCCACAGAGGAGTATTGCATGCTTGGTGTGAGATACTGGTTGTTCCCTTTGTTTTAATATTCCAGTGTGAAATTGCAATACAAGTAAAAGGAAATAATGACAAATTCTAGTCAGAAAAAGGAGCATTTGCTCTGTATTTGCACTGTCCTAGCAGTACATTAAATTTGTGAATTGTCCCTTTAAAAGGTGCTAATCACATTTCTAAAATCAATAAGTTGTTTTAATGCGGTTTTAGTCCTTATTGGATCAAGTTGCTTTCATAAGTAGGCTTGATTCCACAAGTTTCTGAATACTTTGTCTCCAATCCAGATATGCACTTAAATATGCTCCAACTACATGCTAGGTACAAGCATTCTGGGATCTGGGTCAGAGTGCTTATGACCTTGTCCTATTTAATACTAAAAAAGACACATCTGGGACAGTTGATTTCACTTTAATTTTTTCTGAATCAGTTGGACAAATTCAGTTTTTACATTTTTAGAAGTCTTATTAGTGTAGGAAAAATGACTAAGGAATAGCCAAAGAAGTTAGAGATGTTCTCCCAGTTCCATCAATGACGTAGCTATGAATTGGTACAGTTGTTTGTAACAGTTAAGCAAATGCTTGACCTAGATTCCTTATTCATTAATTTTAAATTCCAAGTGGGCAAAACACAGGTAAAAGTCACAATCTACATCTGTATTGTAAATTGATTACGCCATTAATTCAGCAGAGGATGTATTAAAAATAATTCACATTTGGATTATTTTAAAAATCTATTTATACATATTCCACTTAAAAAAAAAGTGCTTTAGACTGTATTTTCTGCATTTTAAGTCTGTATTCAAGTACTACCTCAGATTTCTTTGTGAAAAGTCCTCTATGAGAAAAACATCTTTTCAGTGAGTTGCAATGATTTTCCATATATTTGCCATTTAAGTGTTCTAAAGGTTAAAGCTTTGAATTGGTGACAAATTAGCTTTCACTATCTGCTTTATTCGCATCTTGACAAAATTATTCTAATAGCTGTATCTGCTACAGATACAAATCCTGCTCCCTGCTCATGGCAGAGGAAATGAAAAGAAGGTATAATAAACATTACATTCCCATTTTCAGAAAGCATTTGGAGAGATTTGTTTACATTAGTATACCAATTTGAGCAGCTTACCTTTTATTTAAATGGAATAAGAACTAGGGGGTGAGGCGGGGTGGGGAGACTGTAGCAGCCGACAAAGCATGGTGACCCAGCTTGTCACCCAGTGACCTGTGAGAAGGAAATAATGAACTGTGAGTAGCTGTCATCTTAACTGTTTCTGACAGTTTGGCTATGGGCACATCTGTGTTAGTTGCATGGAAAGGCCTTTGTTGTTTTCCCACTAGTGACTTTGCAGACCGCTGTGGGGTTTGCTGGCTGGTCTGCTCTTTC
>NW_010311450.1:18071-59140 GCF_000700745.2 Antrostomus carolinensis
TAAGTAGAAGAGCCCCCTGCCACTGATAGAGCTGACATTTCTTTTAATGATTTACTTGGCATTTATACCATTAAAAACAAGAAATTAAATAAAAATAGAGCTTTTGGTTGTTATAAATGAAAATATTCTCTGTATTCATGTAAGATTTGTTGTAAGCATGCCTATAATAATTCTGGTTTATCTACGTAACTTGCAGCAGTGTTCAATGTCTACTGGTACCCTTCCTTCCTAGTATCTTGACATACTTAACTATTTTGAGTGAATTATTGAGTCTACTGGTAATAACATTTTAAATAAACCAGTGTACAATGAAACTATGCAGCTTTTCATGGTTAAATGATATATTACAAACTAAACAAATGACTTCCCTCCCCCCCCCCCCCCTTTATTTAGTATTATAGGAAAATATTGCTTCCTTTTCTGGATTGACCAAAGTATGTGTGCCTCTTCTACTACCATAGTGCTAAATCTTGGATAACCTTGCTCACACTGTTATTAGCGTTTTCTGCCAGGAGACCATTAAATACAGGCATGCCTGCTCTCATAATAGAGTTTTTAGTTGACTTATGAAAGATGATTCTTAAGAAAAACTTGAAATTATGACTTATGAATAATGAATGACTAACACAATAACTTATAAAGTGTAAAGCTATCTATTTTAGCAAAGTGTAAATATTTTACATGGTTGATGTACCTTATTGCTTTTATGTTATAATATGCTTGGAGTAGATTGTTACAAATTGCTTTGCAGGAGTTGAATATTAAAGACTTTACTCACTAGACTGGAGGTACAGCATGCTGAAGCTGAAATCTTCTTTGTGCTAATTGTTTTCCTGCTGTAGATTTTGGGGAGCTTAAATGTGTCTTCATATTTACCCATTTTGGCTCATTCTCTTCAGCTGTTTCATGGTCCAAGATCAAGTTGTACTCAACAGCATTCACGTACATGGGGGAAAAAAAAAAATATATTTTAACTCTGAGGACATGGAACTATGAATTTGGTTCCTTTGAGGGCTGTGGTGAACAGGAGATGTGCAAATACAGCATGATTCTCTACTGTGCCAGGTTTCTTCTGAATCCGTGTTTACATGTATGTGTAACATGAAATAAGTAAAAAACCTTAAACAAACAAAAAACCCCAAACAACTAACAACAAAAACCCCCAAACTAAAAACCCCCTCTAAACAAAACATCATCTTCAATGTTGGTGCTGTTGTTCTAACCACGATGAGAGCCTACTTTCCTGAGGATGTAGGAAAAGATTATGTTCTCTGAGTAGATATACAATCTCTTTATTTATATGCATAAAGCAAACCAAGGATAGATGGAGAATGCCAGCATAGAGAGAGGAGGTGACCTGCCTGGGTTTGTTTAGCAGCAAGCAGCAGGGTCCGGGTGCTCTGGAGGGATGCTCTAGTTCCCAGTCTGGTACTTGCTGAACCAGTGCATCTTGGCTGTTAAAAATTCTCCCGTGCCCCCATGTATTATGTGTGTCTCCTGGATACAACAAAAGGGGCAGCAGGCCTTGTGCACCATCCCAGTTGTGTAACTCCCTCACCAGGGCAGCACGCTTCACAAACTGGCAAGTGCAGCAACACTTGCAACTAAACTAATTATGTAATATTTCTTTTTCCTTATGGTTAGGCAAATACGCAGGCCAGTCCACAACTTATGGTATTTTTCTATATTATATGAAACAGGTAGTTCCACACCTCTGCATTGAGCTACTCAGCCCTAAAAATTTCAGCTCTGAAAATGTTTGCAAAAGGAAGCGGAATGTATTGACAGAAACCTGAAAGTATACATTACCTTTCCTGGTGGAAGTAAAGGAGAGCTGTGCCACCAAGAGCCTTTTTCAAACTCACTGAAGTCTATTACTTTTCTTAACAAGTGGTAATGCCATAGAGAAACTTAAATATTGATTGAAGCTGTGGACTTGCACAGAAACATCCATCAGTTTCTACAACGTGTTTATTCTTGGCAGAGATGTTGCCCTGCTACCATATTTGTGTGTATATATATGCATTTAACACAGCTTTGCTACGTTAAAGGCATTTTTTTCTTACCAAACTCTTTAAAAATAATTGTATAATACATATTACAAAGTTGCAGAGATGGTGTGCCTCGAGTCTTTTAGGTTTTTTTGATTTTTTTTTTTTTCAATAAAATGTTAGTTTGTCACTTGCAAAAGCAAAATACATACATCATAAGTGATGTCTTAATCACTGAGTGTCAAGGCAAAAAAAGGCCTGTGTATGTTAGAAGCATACCCTGAGACTTTTGGGGGTTCAAATGCCTCATCAGAGAAGTGTCTAAGTCTGGATTTTTTTAAATGGATAAAAGGGTTTCAAATTCATTAGTCCTCTGGGTATATTATTTGTCTGCAAAAAGATTAAATGAGAACCAGTTAAAAAAAAATAATCCATTGTCTAAGAGTTATTTGTTTTATTTTCTAAGGTGAAATTCAGAACAGTTAATTTGCTAGATAGTTTACAGTATCTTGGTAATGGTCTCTTTTTGGTTAGTACAATCTTAGTTACTTGGTTGTAGATTTCAGGTTTTATCTGATTCTGCTGAATTGCTAAACTTGACTTCAGGGAGAAATTTGCTGTATGAAGTGCTCTGATTGACCCAGAGGAAGATCACTGCCTGCATGTAGAGTGCAGCACAGCCAGAAGGTATGGGGACCCTTGTTGGGAGCCAACAGTCTATTTACAACTCCTGTTGGCTTTGAGCTTGTTCATTATTTTTGTTGCAATTTAAGAGTGAGGAGTTCTGTCAAATTTGTCATATGTCCTTGTCAAAAACTTTATTTAGGTGAGGAATTGAATAGTAAATGCAAGCATATTTTTGACAGTTTCATTTGGAAGCCATATCCTTTCTTTTTCAGAGTTTTTTAATATTTATTTGGGTTGAGAGTTCAATAGACTTATGGAAACAAAAATGTATCTTTATATGGTGTCTTAATATGAGCAATAAATTGTTATATAGATCATTAATTTGAAGGGAAAATGGATGGAACTTTTATAGCTAGTTGGACTCCCTCACTCATAACTTTCATTGCTTGCAATCATTGTTTTAACGAAACACTCATAATTAACCACCAGCTATAAAATATCAGCTGTTTGAAAAGTGATAAATTGATCTTAAATTCCCAAGACTTTTGAACAACTACCTCTTGACAGACTCTGTGAACTATTCAAGCTGGCTTTATTCGAAGGAGATAGAATTATCAGTCAGT
Source organism: Antrostomus carolinensis (assembly GCF_000700745.2). Classification (NCBI taxonomy): domain Eukaryota; kingdom Metazoa; phylum Chordata; class Aves; order Caprimulgiformes; family Caprimulgidae; genus Antrostomus; species Antrostomus carolinensis. The sequence goes on from NW_010311450.1 coordinate 21,313, forward strand.
TATGAGGGATTTAAAGAAAATGAAAGTTTTCAATGAAGAATTTATATGGACACACTTTCAGAAAAAATTGGGCAAATTTCTACATTATGAACAATTTAATATAAAATACTAGCTTTACATTTTTCCTGTATTTCAAAGAAAATGATGAAAAAGGCAGAATCTGAGGGGCTATAAAATTTGGAGTGTGTAATCACACAAAAAATTGCAATATTTAACAAAATGAAATGTCTTGGATAGGCAGTTTATTATATTTTTACAGGATACAGTTTAACCATAGGTAAGTGTATAAGTCTGCATAAACTAAAATACGACTTGATTTCTATATTTTCTTTTATCTAAGTAACAATGCAATTTTTAACCTTCCAAATATTTTTCATCAGTTTTGTACAGAGCTTGATCATGTTAACAATTGCTAGTTAACAGATAATTTACTTGGATCATATGAAGTATTCTACTTTTCTTTCAAATTAGCTTAAAATAGGCAAAGAAATTCTTATAAAAGCTGCTTTTTTAATGTAGATTATGCTTGAAAGCATACAGCTATCTTCATCTAGGTTCACGTGTTAAGTGCTTGTTATCCCCCTATAACAAAAACAAACTGAATAAGTTAATGAACTTGAATGAGCAAGACCACAGCAGGAACTGAGTCACTGACAACATAACTATGGTTGGCAAAGGCTGCTGCTTTTTTAATGTTTAACATATTGGAATAGGAGACAGAAGGAAAAAAGGGTTTACCAGACAGTCAATGTGTGTCAGGTATAAACTGAGCCACTGTTGTAATTCTTACACATTGGTCAAAATGGGGACATGCTATTTTTTGCTTTGATTATAGAATAGAAATAAGCTCACAAGCAATCTAACTGTGGTCTTGTCTGAGGTGAGTCACAGCCTCTTAGCCCATGCCAGTCAGGTTTCATTATTTAGGTTTTTTTTCTCACCTGTTTTTGGATTTGAGATACTTCAATAACCAATAACAGCAATATCAAGTTATTTTGTTGTATTTAGAGGAATCCTGCTTAAAACACACCCCCCCCCAAAAAAAAAACCACAACCCAGAAACAAACAAACAAACCCAAACAAACCCAAAAAACCTCTAACCCCTTCCAAAGATACAGAGAGGACATAAAAAATACTGGAGAAACTTAATTTTTAAGAAAGACAGGATTTACAGAATACAAAAGAATTAAATAGAGAGGAAAGAAACTTAAGAGCAGTGCACAAATGCTCTCCTAAGGTTTTTTTAATGTTACAGGTAGTAGTTCTTGAGAGGTTTGTTTGTGGAGGTTTGTGGGTTAATTTTGCTAGTTTTGTGTGATTTGAGGGTGGTGTTTGGGTTTTTTCAAGATATACATTTTTTTTTTCTGAGTAAAGTGATACACAATAGTGAAGAGGGAAAGGGAAGCATGTTTAGTCTTAGCTTCTATTTTAAAGTAATCATCTCATAATCCAAATGTAACTTCACTAGTGAAGGAAAAAGGTGAGAATTTGTTCTAAATTACAGGACTAAGTAATTGATAATAGGTTGAATAATAATTATGTAACCCTGTTTCTTGCTGAAAGTAGGTATATCTGGAAGTCTTGGTGAAACTTGTATCTGAGGAGTTGGACTTAATTTCTTTTGAGATCAATGTTTAAATGCAACAGATAGGAGTGGGGGTGGGTCTGGGTTTTTTGGTTGTTTCTTTTCTTTTTTTAGTAGTATGGGAAAATCCTGAGACTTAATGACTAAGAAAGATTAGAAAATGTGTCTGACTGAAATGGAGAGGATCTGATAGACTTGTAATGTAGTAAGTGACAAAAGAATCTTAGAAGAAAGCTTCATGGCAGTAATCCTCATGTCAGTGAAGTATTAGGATATTAAAATTGAGAAATATTTTACTTATCTCATTATACTGAGTGTACACCCCCCCCCCACCCCCCCAACAAATATAAAACTGACAAATGTGCAACCAATCTTCCTGCTCCCAAGAAAAGACAAGAAAATTAACTCAGCTGTTGGAGTGAAACTCCAGGCTGCTGCAACAGGAATAGAGATTAATTTGTAGTTGTATGTTGCCCCCTGCTCCTCTAGCTATCTGTAGATGACAGAAATAGTTGTGAATGGCAAGAAATAGGGAGGCTAGCAAGGAGGAAAAACAATGACAGGCTGAGATTTTCCTCCTTGCTATGCCTGGTGTATTCTCTTCCACTCATATTTATAAACTAACAGAAATTAGAGATAAGAAAGATGTAATAGGCCATGTTAAAAATCTTTCAGCAGGGACAGGGTTGTTTCCTACGGTATCTACCTTCTTGTGCATTAACTAATCCATTTTTAAAGGACTGAAGGAATGAGACTTCTAGCCCTTCCCTTGGGGGTGTCTTTTCTGCAGTATAATAGTCATCCTCTCTGTTAGGAATATTTTTTCTGATGTTCGACCAAAAAGTATCATCTGCTCAATTTACTCCCATCACTGTCCTTGTGCTCCATAGGTTTGCACCTTTCCCATTTTTTTGATAGGAATTTATCCCCCTTGATCCAATGGTGATGTGTAGTTAAGTTGTACGCAGTTACTTTGCTAGCCTATGTAAATGAGAAATGCATCTTTCTAAATTTCTGATGTGACTTTGACTCACCTCACTTCTAGGGTAACCTTGCACTTCATGACAAGGGTACTTACTAGGAAAAAGTTTGTTTTCTGAAATATTGTAACCACTTCTTTTTCTGCGCTCCAGCCCACGTGCCTTTCTTTATGCTGTTTTATGCTATAAACTCATTTGCAAGGCAATTCTGGCATTAAGTACCTTAACAGCAAGTGGGTTTTTCTATGAAGCTTGTGCTCAGGTTTCCAAATGTGTTTGGAAAATATAGCATCCAAAATGTAGTGTTTAGAAGTGGCTTAAAACAAGGGGGGGTAGGGGAGGTGGAACCAACAAAAACAAACCCAAATCCCTCCAAAATCCAAAAACCTTACTGCAGATGTTTGGAATCCTGTAGGATCTGGTCCTTCAGCTGCTGGTTCCCTGTGCTGTCACTCTGAAGGCAATACTATAGGGACCAGGTTTTGCAAGTTAGTATAAAATGAATGTGTTTGCAGACTCTTTAAAAGCAAGCAAGGGTTTATGGATTTCAATTGTAATATTCTAATCCAGGTTTTTCAAACTGGTTGGTCACTTCCAAGGTTTTCTGGGATGTATGAGGAAGTGCACATTTTGGACTTCTACTTATGTCTTTGAAACACTTTCCACTTGAAAACAAACAAACAAACAAACAAAAAACAACCCTGAAATGTCTTGTTAAAGACAAGTAGTAGGGCATTTTCCAAATTACCATTATGGCACCTGAAGAAGACTGTAAACTTTTCAGGAAACATAGAAAATAAAGAAATATAGAAAATAAAGATTCAAATTATAGAAAACTTATCCCTTTTTAGTAGCATATGTCTCACTGTTTCTGAGGATCAACTTAATTTTTGTTCTGACTTTTTTTCCTGTTAACTTTTTGTTTTTTACAACTAGCTCTTGAAGTTTCCCCTGAGCTCTCATGTATATCATATTCTATTTGCTGCATATCTTTCCCAAAATATATTCAGCAAGAATGATTGATAGTATATTTCCTACTTACTGTATTCAATCCACTTTTTTCTTCTTTCAGCTTAATATTATGGATTTGAAAATAATGTTAGTTGTCTGCTTTCAGATAGGCTTTGCTCTTAATGTAGTGCTCACTGAAATAATTAATTTTTAGATATCTTTCACCACACCTTTTAAATAATTTTCTTACAAACTGAAACACTTACTCACTAATAACCCACTGCTGACACAAAGGGTTGGTTAAAAATTCTGCAATGTGACAATTAAGAGTCCCTTCTAATGTGATTCCAAAAAGACAAAAACAAAAGTTACTTAGTTTTTATTCAGTTGTAAATATTGATTTGTGTTAAACAAAACCACATGACTTTTAATAACATACAGATTTTATATTCTAACTATTCTAATAAGAATTGATAATGACACATGAAACTGATAACAGAAATATTTCTATTTTGCCAGACCTCCATAAATCTTGAAGATGGCTGTAAAACAAATTTCTTTCTGAACTCTGTGGCAGTCACTTTTAAAATACATTTTTCACAGTGGAGCTTTTATTCCTTTTTTATTTGACTTTGCCAGTAGGGACCTCTGTTCAGTGTTTCATCCGAAGAAGACACCTTTGACAGTATGGCTGCTCTTCCCCTACGAGCACTGTGCCTCTGTGTCATCACTGAATTAGAGCCTAAGTTTTTATGTTGTCCTTCAACCCCTGACCTTCTGGCCTGAAGGCAAGAATATTGCTAGCAGAGCTATGCTGAAACAGAAAGCAGAGAGCATGCAAAGATGAAAAACTGTGGAACCAGTAAAAACTAACAATTTCTGTACACTTTCCTCCTTTTTTTTTTCTTTTATTTCTTTTTTTTTTTTTTTAAAAAAAAAAGACAGGGCAAAACCCTCTTCTTTTCTCTTGAAGCTCAAGTCTGACTTTAGGCAGCTTTGGCTTGTTCGCTGACCCAGGAACAAGAACCATCATCCTATTAGTACCCTGAATGTGAGATAACCGTACCATGACAGTCTCCTGAACTGCAGTGTGTACATATGTTTTGAGGCAGTTGAAGATATAATGTATTGGGGTTTTTGAGGGGGTGGTGGTGTTTCTTCATGGTGACAATTATGATTATTCCACTCCATTTAAAAGATTTTTTTTTTAAATCTTGTGGTATATATAATGAATCCACAGTAGAAATCATTCAAAATAATATTGCTGTAGTATGTGTTAGAATATATACCAACACATACATTTCAATCTGCTTCATGTTGTTGAAATGAAATATTACAAGGATTTATCAACATAATGAAAGTAACATGGACTTTTAAAAGCCCAAGGAAAGCTTTACTCCATTACTGAAGAATCCTACCCTGTTCCTTACTTAGAAACAACTACATGCCTTTGGTCATACTTGTGCCTCTTCACACTTTTTTTCTAGGTTTTCTCTTTGTTCTTCAGATAGTAAGAACCAGAACTGCTTGTTTTATCAAGATACTGATTCTTCAGGGATTTAACAGAAGCATGGGGATATCTTCACTTTTGTTCAATGTTTCTTCCCCAATAATACTTAAAATGTGATTTGCTGTCCTGACACTGATCTGCTATGCAGGTGAAATTTCAATAGGGCCTTCTGTTATTGCAGTATCTTTTTCTTCAGCAGGTAACTAGAGTTAAATAATTACAAAAGCTGTAGAGAACGCAATAAGATAATATTCTTCAGAAGCATAAGCCTCGGCAAAGAACAAAAAAATTATTTTGAGGTTTTTTCCCCTTCATGTGTGAAGATTTGGTCTAATAAGGATGATAGTTTGGTAAATACTGCAGTATCCTCTCACTGTCTAGCTGAACTAAATCTGATGTCTGTGATATGCAGAGGTGTGATAATGGAAGCTAGGAGAGGGTAGTTCGAGACATTGCTGTGAGTATTCCTTTCTATTTACAGCGTCTCAAAGAGACTTCTCTAATGTTTAGAGCTTTGAAATGTTTCAGTCAGATGAGCAGATTTACAGGACTAGCAGGGCAATCTCCTGGAATGCAAATCTTCCAGCACACCTGAAGTGCCAGAAAAATTATAAGATATATAAATTAAGGAAGCAATATTTAAGTAATGAAAATATCTAGACTAAACTTATCCTTGGAGTTTTTCAACTAATTGGGAAGGACTTGTCTTCCTATAAATGAATAAGGCTAAAATCAGTTATAGAAAACAAAGGAGCTGGAGGTTGGAATTCAGATTCAGCCTTAGTTTCCTAACTTAATTGTTTAATTGTGTGGTCTTATTTTCCAGAAGACTCATTTTTTGTATATTGTAGATGACATTTTTATATCAGCATATGAACCTTGCAAGAATTTAGTGTTATCCTAATAATATTAAAGCCCAAGACCTCAGTCTTTTTCTTTCTGCTCTAACCTAGTCTGGTACCCCAAAACAGTTGTAAAGCTGGTGAAATTGGTTCCTGGGGACTCCCAACATTACTGGAACACTGGACACTTTCATCAAGACTGCTCCAGCATTTTAGCTTTGTTCTGTGATATAGCTTGACTAAATTCAAGGGAATGAGCATAGTTCTTGATTGAAATTGAAAAGTGGCAGAGAGATGGGAAAGGATGAGGCCGTTTTTAATTTCCATTCTAACTCTTTGTGTCTCCCTTTCAGCATGAAACAACAGTAATCAAGCCAATAATACCAGACACTTAAACACTTCCTATAGATTTAAGTTAGGGTTAATGTAGCAAGACATTTTCTTCTTCCAGACCCTTTGGAAAGATTCAGTTCCTGGGGCATTCCTTTCCTTCTTCCTTGATTTTGGTATCAAGTGTACTTATTTGGACTTTGCAATGTACTTGTGATAGATCAAGTGTTTTCTTAGAATAGTTATTTCTCAGTCTGAAAGAATTTTTACTCATCCTCCCTCTAATCTCATCACTTTGGGAAATGGGAGGTTGGGATGAAAGAGAAGCGGGGAGAGGAAGGTGTTCATTTCACAAGGTCTTGGTTTTCAATATAGAGAGAAATATTCACACAAAAAACCACCCGATTCCTTGCTGGATTATGTAACTCCAAAACTGAGATTGATCAGTCATTTAATAAAGATATTTATTAAAAACTTTATTAAGAATTGCTAATAATTAGATGCAGAAGAACACAGTAACAGGAAAAATAAATGTTTCTCTTCACATACATACTTTTTTACATAGTAAAGATCAGAACAATGTAATTATCTGAGGAAGAAAAACTATATATTTAGTTCTCTCTAATTTTGTACCTAGATACATGCACTTGCAATAAATAGTGGAATTTATTGTAATTCCAAATTCTTATTAATTTCTTAAACTTATTTCTGAGAAGACATTTCTTTCACATTTTGCTTGAATGTTCTTTTTTTAAAGAATCCTATATATATGTTAGGAAAAAAAATCCAAATATGTTAAAAAAAACCCAACCCAAAACCCTGCTAAGTCTAAGGTTTGAATAGATGCAGTACTTTTATGTGTACTTAAAATGTAACAGTTTTTAAAAACCACTTCTGAGGCAATTAAAAAAAAAATCTAGTGCTCAATTAGTTTTTTCTTTGTTTTATATTTAAAGACCTGCTATATTTTCCACTGTAGTGTTTTCTTCATTCAGACAGATAATTTCCTGGATTGCTACAATACCTCGTACACATTCTGTCCAGTTAGTTGAAATGAAAATTCCGTGTATCATATAATCTTCTTATTTAAAATGTTGATGGAAATGGCTTGCTCAACTGTTATGACCTTTATCCTTATGAAATGTATAGTGTCTAAATGATTAATCTGAAGCCACATCCGTTCTGCGTGTTTGCTACTGTAGATTGTAGCAATGTAGATGCCTGAAGAGATATGAGCATTCCTCTACCAATCATAATTTTAAATGTAAAATATATTGCATACACACTGTAGTATTAAATTTTTATGGACTTAATCTGTATATATGCATTTTTCTAGGGGGAAAAAAAATAAAGAATATGTTAGTTCCTTGGTGCATTTTCCTTAGGAACTCAGTAACACCTTATCACTTCCAAGCTTAGCTAGAAATAATGGCAGCCAACATATACAGACATAAGTTTTATGCAAAACAGAAAAATGAAATAAATTAGAAGGAAAGTTACCTAGAAAATACTACATGTGCATTTTGTTCTAGTGTGGTTAAATATTTAGGTTACAATGATAGTTCAGGATTTAATGGCAACTTCATAAAAATAATTGTATAAATAAGTTGCATTCTAGGATTTATTTTTTTTTTACTATAAGCAAGGTAAGCTTGCATTTGAAAAACCTTACTAATCCTATTCTGGATCTGCAGGCTTTACCTTGCAAGATTATCAGCATTTTTCTCAAATATAGTAAAACCTTTATGCGCCTTGTTAACTAAATGACATTAATGTTTGGTTTTTAGGGAGGCTTTTCAGACGCACACATTTGTTTTGCTTGATGGTGCCTGTTTGCTCAGGATCATGTGCTTTGTGTAGGACTACCACCTCTGATTTGTCAGAGTACAGAACAACAGTGCAGGAGACTCAAAGGGAACTCCTAACTGCAGAAAGCAGTCGCTAGGTTTCGTTCTTTTCTCCTTCATTTGCATTTGCATTTGCCCATGCACCTTCATCCCTTTTATAAGCTGGAGGAGCCCCAGGTTACTACTTTTGTTGTATTGCTTATGTGGCTTTTTGTTATGGAATGTCAAGAGTCTTGGATCACCCTTCTGCATATTAAATATCTCAATCTTGGCTAATTAAGCAAGTTTTGTGCTGGATGTTTGATGGATTTAACTCTATATGCAGGACTGAGATTATTCTAACTTTTGATTTGTAAGAACAAGCATAAAACCTGCCTTTTTCCTAAGCACTGGTAGAGCTGGAATAGTGTTTAGTAAGTCCACGAGAGAACTTAACTAGAGCTTTTCTGTTAACTAACACATGATAAATATAAGTAATCCTCTTGTAAGAGAGACAGTGTCCCAGTATTTCAGTTATTCATAATGGGCTCATTGGTATGTCAAATGAATATGGAAGTAGGAAGGAGGGAATTGCATTTTACATTTTTAGAGTATAATAGATCATACTGTGTTATAATTTTGTTTTGCTTAAGCTCATAAGAACCCAGGTAAAAATAACTGTGTTTAGAAGTAGTTTCCTTTACTTAACAGACTCCAAGGGAGGAATCTCTAAATTAGTTTCTTCCCCACCAAGGAAACACACAGCCCTTTATCTTAGTCCCATTAACGTTCCATAATAAGTTAGTCTTCAAATATCAATAAGATGATGTGGTCTTGATGGAAGCTAAATGTCCCTAAATCCTATGAATTGATCTGCAGGAGCTGTTTTCCACATGAGCGGTGCCTTCACCCAGGCGTACATCCGCAGAGCAGCGGAGGTCAGGGTGAGGAAGGAGGAGCGGGCTTGGCGGCACACATGCACTCTATTCCTGACAGTGTCTTGCTTCAGCAAAGGGAAGTGAAGCGCGTGTACCATGCTCAGTGGCATTTCCAAATGCAGCTCAGCTGGGGGCCTCTGCTTATTGCATCAGTGGCACATACTGAGAAAAAAAAAGGAAATACATAATTTTGTCAAAGTAGTAGATCACAATCTCCCCCTCCTCCTTCAAAATCATCACCAGCACACGCTAATAGCTCTAATAGATACAGATTTTATGCATATTTCAGTCACAGCAGTATTTCTAATGCATATGTGAAAGGGTCCTTAATTTATGTCTACCAACTGTGTGGTGCCCTTCTTTTGGGTAATGTCATCATCCTAATGGTGTTTCTATTATACTCAAAGGTAGCAAATGAGGCTTATTGCAGGAAGGTAATTGATTTTCACTGAGTGAAAATGTAAATAGCCATAAGAAATCCTATGAAAGACAAGCAGTTCAGAATTGCCAGAAAAAAATTATTCATACACATTACTTATTGGTGTTAGTACCTGTAAAATGTTTCTTATTATTATAAGAAACCCACAATGACTGTATTTCATGTTATTTTATTTCAAATGGAAGTAAAAATCAGAGAATTTAGATGATTTTGTCTTTACCATTTTGACTGTGCATTTTATGAAAATTACCATCCTGTTCAGTAAGGGTGCTTCATTTTGTCAGGTTTCTCTCAAGTGGAAGTGAATAAAATTCCTGATATAGACATGTAAAGAAAAATGGTGCTTCTCTGGGATTTCAGTAGTAAGGGGTAGACATTTAATGCACCCTCTTTGTGGATTCAGTGTGAGCTTTCTTTTGCATCTTGAAGGGTTATTGGGGATGGTGCGGTTTACTCAGACCTCAGGATTCCAGAAGAATTCATGAGTTAAAAAGAAAACATGCCCTTCATGTTCTGGCTGCATCACAGCCACTGTTTTAGGGAATTGTTTTAGGTCAGCAAAAATGGCCACCTGTGGTTACAGTCTTTCTGTGTATTTTGCAAAGTGTGTAGGTTTTTTTCCAGTCAGAATATTGTCTTCCCATTATTTTTGCTATCCACAGCGTGCTCCTGATTGTCAAAGTGATACCTGCTATGAAGGGCAAAGCTGATTAGATGCACATTTGTCTCCTTTCAATGTTGCACTGAGACTTTAAAGTTCTGTGTGTTTTATGATCAAGGACTGATGGCTATAGGTTATTTTTCTCCCATGAATAAACTGATTTTCAAATCTTCCAGTGGGTAAATGACCAGGAAATCCTGTGCACTTTAATCCCTGCTGGCTCTGTGCATTATCTCCTCAGTCATAGTTTTGTCCCAGCATAACTATTTGGAGGTTTTTGCCATGTAATTAGTATTTTCATAACAAAAACTTACTCTGAAAATAATTTATTTTGTTTAGAATTGGAACACTTTGGACTTACTAACTAATGAGTATTTATCCTTCTGCAGTTTGTTTGGAGGAAAATAAAAAGCCCAATAGAGATCTCACTTAAACTAGAGTTGAGAATGCTCTGAGTTTTAATATGGAATAACAATACTAGTGTGAAAGATGAGTGTAAAAGGTCTCACGTTCAAAAGGTCTTGGGTACGGATGAAGTTGTTGTTAGTTCCTTTAGCTTTAATTGGTCTCTGCATTTAGTATTTTTAATTTACATCTGTTTTATATGTTCTGGGTGGTGTATATACAAGCACAGATCAAGCTTTGGAATGTGTGTAAGTGCAAAGCAAATCAGAAAACTCTCATATTTTACAGTAACAGAAAGAAAGAGTTATGTGGGGTTTTTTGTCAACTACCTGCCTTCCAGTTTTACACAACTCACTGCTTGACTCTTCCTAGTTCCTACAGGATTTTTTAAAAATAAATCCATTATTCTTACAAACAAGTTTTCATCTTCTAATAAAAAAAAATATATATCTTGCATTTCAGAAACCCTGTAGAATTAACAATATTTCAGTCTTAACTTTATGTAAATGCAAACTGTAGTTTAACATCTTGGATATGCAGACTACATGTCCTTTATTGCCTGTTTCAATTTGATATTAATCTATGAAGATTGAAAGTAAAAATATCATCCATGAATGTTAATTTAATCTTCTGATGTGGTGTTACCACAGCAGCAGGTATGGTGCTTTTTAGAAGTATTTTTACAGTAAGTCTATTTTTTTCTCAGAAATAAATCTGCAGATCGTCTGATATACTTGTTTGTGGTGCATTCGATAATCTTTTAATTTGTAGGTCTTCAGATTAAAAAGTAAAAAAGCTTTCTGCAAAAATAAATAAAAGGACACAGGAAAACAAATCTGAATTGCATGTTTTGTCTCTGTAGTTTTAGTAGCGTGGCCTATTCAGGGAAGTCTCTACTAATAAAGCTACAGAGGGATTGAACAAAAAAGAAAGCTTCTGTGCAGAACCATCTTACTGTTCAGCAGAGAGACTCAGATAAGCAAATATTTAGCAAAATGCTGTATCTGTCTAGTCGTTACATAAATATATAGCTGTATTGTATAGCCATAGTTTTTTTGCTTTAATTATTGCAATCTAACAAAGTTCAACACTCTCTCTATTTTTTTTTTTTCCCTTAAAACTGAAAGAATAGCTGGCAATGTGTAATTCTGTTGGAGATATTTGAATCTGGAAACTTGAATGCTGCTTAATTGAGAGTATTTGAAACTTAAATCCAAATGCTTTTAAAAAATCATGCTATTTTGTTGTTTGACACTAATTTTCTACCCAGCATGTATTAGCAATGACTGAAATTAGCTCCCAGTGAATTGTAGTTAAGCTATTTTATACCATCTGCAAGGAGTTTCTCATGGCAGCACTATCTGGTTGTGTGTTTTTGTTGTTGTTGTTGTTGTTTTTTTTTTTTTTTTTAATAAATTAAAATTTAATTCTGAGAATTTATAGCTCATGGAAGGTGAAATTGACACCCTTGCAGACTTCCAGCTTCACGATACCAATAGAGCATCATTAGTGGAGTTTCTGTTGTCACAGGTCGTGACAGGCCTTGACCTAGAGATACAGATTTAGACTCTAACCTGGTACTTAGTTGAGTTCAGTGAAACTAAGAGTTAACTCAATGAAATGGCAGTTTACACCAGGTAATGGTTTGAGCAACACTTCAAAGTGGAATTGGGCTTTAAGAGGTCATGGGTGAAATCATAACCAGACCAAGATCAATGTGGATTAGTCAACCTTTGACTTTTGTGGGACCAGGATTTCACCGCTGACAACCTTCCTACTGAATTGGTAGCAGTAACAAGAACGTCAGTTGTGCCAGGTCTGATGGCAGGTTTTGTGCTACAAATCTTAACTAGAAATTGCACTGAATCTATTTATCATATCTAATCTATTCTTTATACTTTGATACTACCTGAGAAAAGTCAGTTCTAAGTACTTCTGAAGTATGAAAGAGTGCATAAAAAAAATTAACCCTAACTAGATTGCTGCTAGGTTCGTAGTTGTATGCTTACCTTCTGTAATTAGTTTTTTAGACTTAGGCTTCAGAACTTCAACACTTCTATAAAATCTACATGTGCTAAATTATCATGTACTAGATGATACTTAGTGTGCACACATTTTGAACCATATTGCATACTATGATCTAATAATTCTCTAATGGACATGGAAAATATCCATATCTCCTGGAAAAGAGGGATGATTCTTTGAGCTTTGGGCATGCTCTCTTTTATTTCAGGAATTTTAATCTGAAACATTATAGTACAAAATTATAGAAGTTCTATGTTTTCAGATCAGGACCTTTATCAGGCAAACAAATTTGCAGTGGTGAGCTAAAGGCAGTATTTGACCTTCTCCACCATTCTCTGCCCCTTATAAAGAAAATAAATTATGGTGGCTAGTTAGTATTCATAAGAAGTCACCAAAGAGATGATGTGCCTTAGAATAAATAAGATTGAATTAGAAATGAGCAGTACTGATATCCTGACCTCAAGTAAATGGGTTGCTTATTTATAAAAATGTACTTAAGTATACTTCTCTTAGTCTGTTAATTCTGTCCATGTACTAAGTAAATATGTAATTCAATTCCAAACTTAATTGAAAGGTTTTATGTAGGAAGATGAAAGGGGAATGGCAGTTCATTCAGATTTTCGAAGGAAACTAATTAGAATATTCTGAAAATTGATACATATTTGCATTTTAAAATACAAAATGTGTCTACTTTTTGTAGAGTCGATCTATTATTTTTAGGACTTTAAAAAATATTGCAGATTATTTAAAAACTTTGTAAGGAATGAATGTTAAACTTTGGCAAGTCTGTTTCTTTAATATTGTTCTGCAGTTAACATTTCCAAGTGCTGAAACAACTGATAAAGTAGTTGAAGTAAGTAAATAAGTAATAAAAAGCACATCAAAGTAGTTATGATGAGACAGCCAGATGGCAGAGAATTGCAGTTCTTGCTGTAATTTTATCAAAATTACTATTGTCATGGCATGTTAGTTTTCATAAGAATTTGTACAGTCACTGATCTTATACAGACAAATTAATTTCAGGTTCTCTCATGTGTAGTCACATAACAGCTATACTTGAGCATGCACAAAGGAAAATTAAATAATCATAGTCACATAAACTTGAAAAGCAGCACAATTTAAGTTTACTATTCCATAATGTCTTGGGATCAGTGATCATTTTTCTTATGGTAGACTCAATTTGATCTACAACAGTTCTACCATTATATAGTTTCTGCTGCATTTAATCTTCATTATGAAAAGATATAGTACCATCTAATAGGGTGGAATTAGTAGTAAGGCACGAGCATTGTAATAATTCCTAGGAGTTATAACATTTCATGGAGTTTCATACTTTTTCCTCTCTCATAAAGCTACCGGGTTGAAAATAAGTGAACCATTTAAGTTTTATGAATATATTATCATTACATGTTTTCTCCTCTGGTAAAAGATATACCCTATGTCCTGTACATGCTTGCAGAGGAGAAAAATTGAGAATTGCCTATGGAGAGGGTGTAATCCTATTTTGATCTGAATCCCAGGTATGTTAATGTCAGGCTGAACTTATTTTTTCCCCCACCACTATGCAGCCCAACGGAGGAAGCCCCATGGCAGACCAGTAGGGGATTCCTCTCATGAAGCTTGGCTTTTTAGGCAACTGGTTTTTCCTACTGTTTCTGTTGCTATGTGTTTCCATGGAAATCCACCTTCATTAAGAAATGATGGGTAAAGTAGGTGTGAAGGCATATGGCATTTATCTAACTTTAAAGATTCCCGTAGTCTGACTGCAGTAGATGTCTATTGTGTCCTTAGTCAATTTAAGGCAGTGTAGCTAAACACTACTATTTTCTTGAGTTGCTAGTGTTGAGGCTTTGGGACTAGTTTTTTTATAGACCCATATTTCTTTATGTTGCAACATGATCTTCTCAATAAAAAAAAGCCGAAAAACTATGGAAAAATAATTAGTCCAATGACGATAGACCTTAATGGTGCTGGAAGCACCAAATATTGGTGGCTTTTTGAGGTTTTACTGTACAAGGGGAAATTAGAGCATCAGCAGGTCTCTTAAAGAGTAATTTTTATTTTTTTTTTTAAAACAGCTCTTCAAGTAAGCATGAAATATTAACAGAAACCAAAAACATAGCTGTCAACAGATTACTCCTCATGGCATTAACATTTGTAATGTACAAGGGACCTATCTATATGTAGATAAAGGCATACATGTTTGAGGGCATAAGAATATATACATGTATATGAATATGTACATTTAAAATTTTCATTCATATATATAAATGAGAAAATGCTATGCAGTTATTCTAAGTGTAAAATCAGTGTAAGGATGCAAATTTAGTACTTCTCTTGGATCAGGTTTCTTTTTACATCCCTGTGTAGCTCCCCAATTATAAAAACTTCTATCTATGCAAACAGTCAAATTAGCTTGTGAGACTTGTGCCTGTGGTGCTCACTGATGTCAAAATACTCTAAGTACAAGATGATGTTTTAATCACTGAAATTTGTTAAGTTCTAGTTGCTTTTTAGTGAATGTATCATCAGAGGAATGAGGCAAAACTCAATGGAAGCATGTTGGAAAGTCAGGTTACTTCTACATAGATGTGTCAATAGCAAACTCTTTGAGAGAATACAATTGGCATGGGAAATAAGAGCAGTTGCAATTTGGTGTGCAAGTTGTCTCATTTTGGTCCATGTCTGGCTTTACTTCTGAAACTATCAAAGTGACAGATGTTCTGCTGGACTGCTAGAATGCTACAGAGCTGGAGCTTATTGCTCTCTGGAGTACCAAACTGCAGGAAGTTTTCACAAATAGAGTGAAGCTACAGAATTGGGTACTGAATGGATTTTCCCCACTACTACGGGATAAAATAGCTTTTATAGAAAGCAGCTTTATTTGTCTTGTATCTTGTGTAGTTTTTATTCTGCTTGTGGCGTTTACTTAAGGTGAATATGGTTTATGGTCACCAACTTACATATGTAGAGAGAGAAAAATTATTTGCTTACCATTTTTTTAAAGCCCACAAGCAAACTCAGAATGAAAGTGAATGTTAATTCTTGAATGTAAATTCCAACTATATATTGATCTTGATGAGCTGATGGTATGTTTTCTTGAGATTGTAACCAATAAATAGAAAGCTGAAATTATACTGTGAAATGAAGCTCTGCTCAGTCACACATTAATCTCATGTATATTTATGCAAGAAAAAAATCACTCTAATAGGAATGACAATGATTTGATAAGGTTATTTTAATTTAAAATAGCAACAATAAATACACAAAACCTAGCAATACGATGGAAACAAATCCTTGAGAAACCTACAACAAAATAAAATAGTTGAAAACTAGCATTGAAACACCTGGAGTGAGGGAAGATCTGAAGAGAAAAAGGAAAAATTAAGCAAGTAATAACATGAGCAGCTGGAGACAAAAAGAGAAACAAAATAGCAGTTGATGAGAGAAAGAAGAAAAAAAAGGCATTTTGTTGAAAACCTATTATTACCTAGAAACAATTTTCGATGTGGCTAAAAATCATGTTTAACAACAAAACCAAGACTTAATTCACTAAATACCCAAAAACCATGAACTGCTTTTCTTGGAGGTTAGTAAAAATAGTTTTAATCCTGTACTTTTTTTTCCTGTGAAGTTGTGTAAAATGAAAATAACATTTATTTCCAACAAATGCTTATGTTTATCTGTTGTTTGGTGGGTAAGTTTTTGGTAATAATGGAAAATAAACAACAGCGAACAAATAGTCTTAATATATGGGACAGAGTCTCCCCAACATGTTCCTAGATACTGATTCAAGAAGCTTTTATTTGAATAGTCAAGATAAATATACAGCATGTTTTACGCTATTAATTTATCTGTATTTTTAACAATTAATAATTCAGCTCATAAATATAATTTTAAAAATTAAATATAGGATCTGTGATGTGACTGACTTTTACCTTATCCCAAAGAATCCTGAAGTAGTCAAGGTAAATACATGTTTAAAGAGCAGTTCACCTCCAGGACATGTGTTACATGATTATGTTTTACCTATGTCTCCTTTGTGTTGGTATATAAGTTTAGTAGTTTGATTACTACTACTACTAAAGCTGGTAAAATTACTCTTACATTCTACTTCTCCCTTCTACTCTCTACATCGCCATTCTGTTGCTCTGAGACTGAGGATACACAGAGTTTTGCCTTTAAGGATAAGATTGCGGTGCCTTCCCATTCCATTTGAAATGAGTTGAAACAAACTTAGCAATAGGGTGGAGCACATCTCACCTACTTTAGAAGATGTGAAGTAAATGTTTCCTGCTAAACAAGAGAAAAAAAACCTTTTCTGTGCTTTTCTCCTTTAGGAATAATTGTGAGTCCTAAGTATGGCTCAGGGTGACTGGACTGTATCTTGTATAATTGAAATGTCTTTCTGCAGCTTTATTCATTAGTTTAGTTGTGTTGGATTTTTGTTTGAGTGTCTCCTGAGAAAGTAAAGGGATCTGAGTTATTGCAAATACCTCATTACATGCTGTCTGAACAGCAGGAAAATTTCTCCTAGAAAACATGTAGTTTAAATAGGGAGAAGTCTTCCAAAATGTGTATTAAAAAAAACCAAAAAACCAAAACAAACCCCTGAAACCCCAACCAAACCTGAACCAGTCAAAAGGTAAATCTAATTAATTTCTGACAAAGCAATTGAGATGTAGAATTGTTGATAAACAAGCACATGTTGTCTTCCTCATACAAAAACTGTTAGTTCTGTGAATGTTGCACTGCTCTTGTTTCAGGAGAGGCAGGATTTGTGGCCATCATTTCTGGAAATGGCTTTGTATGTAAGTTGTCTGCCCCTCAGCTCTTCCTCCTGGCATTTTTGAGAGCAGCAGGGCAACTGTCAATGATGATCAAACTTTCTGCAGGAGAAGCTGTATAGAGAGAGTCTAGTGTTCATAAAAAGGAACAGCCGGCCTCTGCCAAGGGATGATGCCCTGAAGGAGAGCACAGGAAGGAGCAACAAATAACATCCATGGTAAGGAAGCAAAGGAAACTGTGGAAGGTATGTTTTAGCAATACTGCTTTTTGCCATGTTTTCTGTCAGAAGAGTGTAGAAGCAGTTATCTTTACCACAACATCCACTTCTATATGATTTTTTTTGCCTACATGCAAATATGTATTTTTCTTTAATTTACCAAGTTGAGGGCTAAAAAAGTAACTTAAAATGTTTATTTGGTTTTTTTTTAAGCAAAGAACCTCATTCAGAAAAAAGTCAGTTCAAATAGCTTTTTTTATGTTAAAATGACTACTGATTTGTCTATATTTATACAGTAATAGTACCCAATACTGATTATTAATTACTGGAATAACTAATTTCCAATGTGGTAGAGCTTTAATCGGGATCCAGAGGTCATAGCAAGGGACAGTGAGATGCAGAGAGACAATCCTCACTGTCTGTGTGCATTATACTTTATTGTGGCCAGCTACAGAATGCCTGCTTGCTGTTCCTGGGGGAAAAATATTTTTAGAGATGTTAAATGAAGCATACTAGTGTTGTTTGTTTGAGTTTGTTTGGTTGGTTTTTTTTAAAAAAAAGGTCCAGAAGTATACATGGCACTTTACAAATGTGTACCAAAGGAAAGTTCTTGCCCTTGTGAACACCTGATGCACCAAAAAAATCCTTTAATTGTATGGACTAACCAGTAACAAGTAC
The DNA here is from genome assembly GCF_000700745.2 of Antrostomus carolinensis. Taxonomy (NCBI): domain Eukaryota; kingdom Metazoa; phylum Chordata; class Aves; order Caprimulgiformes; family Caprimulgidae; genus Antrostomus; species Antrostomus carolinensis. The sequence goes on from NW_010311450.1 coordinate 39,488, forward strand.
CTGGAAGCAGCAGAGAGAGGGGAAAAAAGAAAGCTTTAATTAGCTACACAAAAATTAACCTATAACTAGTGTGATAAATACATACATAGTGGAATTATCTTTTTCTTTTGGCCCTTGTGCTTCTTCCCCTGCCAGCCCTGCACCCAAATTAAAAAAAAAAAAGTTACCTCTGTAAGGTACATGTGAAATTGGTAATTGAATTCCTTGCAACAAGGCTTTACCACCAAATTAGGAGATAATTCATGTATATTTTCATCTGCAGAGACAACACCCTGAGTGAATCATTTGTGGGGAGGCATATGCCATCCTCAAATAGGATCTTAACACACAGATATGTACTATAGATTGCATATACAGTATGCTTTTAAATTTTATTTTGGACTGTTCTGAGTACCTGTGCTGACCCACTTGTGTTGCTTTATAGCTTGTGTGACAACATGACTTCTGGGCCCTTAGGCAATCCAGAGACTGAATTCAGCCAACTGCTTATTCACTGACAATAGGATCTGTTTCCTAAGAAGCCTCCAATCAGTTGTTTAGGCACCTGGGTTCTTAAGTTTAGTTTTGCTTTAAAAGTATGATGTGGTGGTTTGTTTGGTTTTGGTTTGTTGGGGTTTTTTTGTTTGTTTTAAAGTTCCAGAGGGTGTTAACTTCTGAAGTACAATGGTCCTTGATGTGCAACGTTGTCCTCATTTGGAGTTGTGAGATAGTGACACCAAATCACCCCTACTGCTGTGATGGTATGCAGTAATTAATGACACTTTCTAAGGGGCCCTTCAGAAACATATAGGTCATACTCTAAAATCTATACCATGTATTTTTCTGCCTACTTGCAAATTGTTTCTTTAGCAACTTACTTTGTTTTCATAAAGTAATCATGCTTTGATAATAAAAGGTACCTGCCATTCCTTCCAATGCTTTCTCATTGAATTTCCAGTGAACACTTTCATCAGATGCTTTAATTAAGAAAATATGTCACTACTTTTTGGAAAGTTTGCAGAATTTAGTATAAGTAGATTTTAAAAAGTTTATCTTATGCCTTTTAGCCCTTTTGGGTCAACAAAATAGACAAAAGTCAAAGAAAGTAATGTTACTGTCAAAACATTCTTTAAGTAGGTAGAAGTGTTTTGAAGGTACAAAACAGTGGTGACGAGGCTGCAATTTCTGAAGTATTTTGAAAGTAGTTAAGTATGAGTACTACATGCAGGTAGTACTGTACTGTAAATGGGATGTTCTTCCCAGGCCTAACCTACTTTTTCTTTTATTGGCAAAAACATTATAGAGGCATTAAGTTATTTCTTAGAACTCTTCTGTTTCTGTTTTGCAGTCAAACAGCAGGATGCTTTTTCAAATACACATCTCCCTTTCTGTGGTTTCTCTTAAAATTTCCAATAGGCTAAATAAATATCCTTTGTAATATATTTGTATATTGAAAGTAGACTTTAAAAATGTACTTTAAAATGAAAATTCTTTTCAAGCTTCTTAACAACTTCCATCTGTTGCACATGAGAACAGAGAAGGCTGCTCTTGGAGCTCAGTCTTGGGTATCTTGGCTCAGATTTTGTAGTGCAGAGAATTGAATCTGACAGAAGTCATCCATGAATCAGGTAAAACATAATCTTAAGATAGAGCTTTTAGTAACCTGTTGTCCTCCTTTCACTGAAAACTTCTAAGTCTGTAGGGACTGTAATCAGTGAACATTATGAATCTTGCCAGACAGAGGCACTGTATAAAGCACTGTATAACACTACTATTTTCTTCAGATACATAACAGTCTGGATTCTGGTGAGCTCCAGTACTGACAGACTCCTACTAGCCAAAGGTCCCCTCCATGTGAAAGCCCTCGTCTCTACTTGTCTTTTTGCAGCCAAACCAAGGAATGATCAGATGGAAATGTTTTTCTTCTTGCTTTTATTACAGGAGCATAGCTATCATTAATAAACTGGTTAAGCTTTTGCCATGTTTGGTAAAGAACACTTGTCTACTTCTTTTATGAAATATATATAATCTCTGCTCAGCTTCTACAAAATGTTCCCAAACTTGTAGAGCCCCTCTCTCTAACACATAAGGGCTTGCCTGTGTACATATAGCTGTTCAGTTTGTCTTGAAACAGCTTGTCCTGTGTCTAAGGAGGGATGAACTAATAGCTTTTGTTCCAAGGATCTGGATGAAAAAGTGGAAAAGGAGCAATATTTGAAGCACATTTTTTTTATCCTACTTTGTCTGGAGTGGCTGCAGAGTAACCAAGTCACTGGACTATTTTAGTTGCTTTCTATTGTAATTTCTTTGCAATTTTCACTTGTAATTTTCATCCTTCTGTGAATATTGCCTTCCTGGCTAGTCACATTAATCAAGAACTCACGATGTTCAGGCGCTTGTGATATAATGATTTCACAGAGACCAAGCAGCTCATTTGATTATAGAAAGAGCTTATTATTATTATTTAGTAAGTCATCCAACCATTCATTTAATCTGAAAGCTCTCAAGCTTAAGTGCTTTCAAGTTCAGGATCTGCGTGGATGAATTTAACTGTGTACCAAGTTTGAGGTACCAGAGTTTTGGTACCTCATTGAGGTAAATCATCGAGGTTTCAGTTAATTTTTCAGGTGTGGTTTTTTTTTTTTTTTTATTCATCACTTTTTTTTAATACAAAAGCTATAAAGTTTTTGTTCTTCCCAGTCCCCCACTTTTCATATCACTTGTTGATTTCCCTAGTGGAGATCCAAAGAGTTTGTCAGAAAAAAAAGGGAAAATAACTTGGCAGAACATATTGCTGTTGCAGATGATGCTTTTTCTCTTCTTGGTTCTTCAGAATTCTTTGAAAGAAAGAAGTGGGCTGTAGGTCTTTCATAACCTCAGGCAGGACACTCAAATCCACACATGATGTGCATGACTAGCCCCATAGTCTAACTGCTTTTAAATTGTTCATAAACTGTGTGACACCACTGTTACTGTATCAGTGAGCAGGGACACTAACTTTGAAGGAGCTGGAGAAAGCAGCTATAGTATGATAAACTTCTGTATAGTAAGCATGGCCTTGCTAACTAGACTTTTAAGGACAAATTATTACTGTTAACAAGGAATTTGACAAACATTCCAATAATAAAAATTTATTTTTCTGTGTGGTATGAAGGCTAATAAACTAAATTTATTGTAGAAGTATAATTGGAGACTATGACTGGTAACATAGTTCTAATAGCTCTAATCCCTAAAAATATCTATCAGAGACTGTTATAAAAATTAAACAATTTGGAAAATGATGGAAGTTATAGAATTGTTCTGGTGTGGAAGGTACAAGCCACATAAATTTAATTATGACTAAAGCCAATATCTGACACAGAAATCAGCCTGCTACATGGTAGGGAATGCTATAAAATCGACTGACTCCTACAAGATGACACTCAAATATATTTTCCATATTCCACGCCACTAGTTTTCGAGCATAATCTCAAGTGAAATGTGTTGCAGTAGTCATTTTAGTAATGATAAAGGTAGAGATCAATGCTGCAAATCCACTGTATTAATCATTAATGTCTTCCCTAAAAGTGTTAGAGGGAGGAATGGAAAAGTAAAGGAAATCTGAAGTCCAAAATGGCTTTAAAGCATGGTGAACATGCTCTGTCTGTAATGTTTGATACTTCTTTACTTGCTTTTCCTGTTTAGAGTCCTCTCTTTCATCTCTGGTAATTATCAGTGTGTATATCCCATTCTGCTAAAAGGAATATTTAGAAATGAATGCCTCATTCACCTTCAGTGTCTTAATGATATCACAGGGTAAGCAAGCATGCTTCACATTCTCCATTTAATTTTTGAGGCTGGAAAATACTGGTCTTCAGCAAAAGAAAGTGGTATTTGTAATGCTAGTCAGTAAAGCCCAAGAACTTCCCCAGGGGTTTTCACGGGCCATTGGGAGCAAATGCCCAACTTACAGGTCAAAATCCGCAGCAGTGCTAGAACCTATGTACATAAAATCTGATGTGCTCCATTGAACACTGTATTTCTCCTGTCTTGTTCTGACATTACTCACAGTGAAACAGCCAAATCAGTCTAGTTCAATTCAATCCTTTCTGGGTGGAAAGCAAGAAAACTGTTCAAATCTGCTGCTTTGCAGAGATTTGCAACACTTAAAAATGCATATAATTTCCTTTAATTTGGAGATCATTGTTGTTGTAGAGGAAGAGCAAAAATTCTGTTTCAAAGCTAATAACTAAATTCTCTGCTAGGATTCAGCTGATGCAAATTGTGTTTGTATTGCAGTGGAAATATTTGCAAAGGTAGACAGCTTTTATCTTTTTGCCCGCTTTCCTATTTAGGGTGATAGAACTTCTCTAAAGCTTCCTCATAGTCATGTGAAGTCTTTATGCCACAATTAAATGTTATGAAACTGATACTTCACATCTATGAACAAGTTGGAAGTGTTTAGGAAACAAAAAACCACTAGGAAAAAAGTGGGACAATCTTCTGCTACCCCATAGATAAGCAGTAGAGGTTTCCTAATACCTCCAAAGAGAAAACAAGCATAGAAAAACTTGCTAACCATTGTGCATTGAGCTGTCACCTTCAATGTACCTTTGAAATACTGGCTGTTTCTTAAAGGGGAAGATGGGAAACAGAAAGTGTGTAGTTTCATTCGCGTAGACTTTGTCAGAAAGTGCGGCTGTGATATGATTTCTGTCAGAAACAATCTGCTTGAAATATTTCTGTCTTTACTTTTGAACACGAAGTTGCTTGTCTGTATTCTAACCCTAGGTGATGGGATCTGCTGCCTTGTCAGATAACATTTGAGTTCACTCACTACCTGCTTGTTGACTAGCACACAGACTCACTGCTGTGGCAGGGAAAGCCTTAAGGCTACTCAGCATCTGTCTCTTCTTGTAATTAGTTGCAGCCTTGTGTACAGAGCAAAACAGAGATTTATTTATTTATTTATTTCTGTGAAAGAGTAATGTGCACAGACAGGAGTTTTTAAACCGCAAAAGAGTTTGCTAGTGTTTGTCATTCTTCTTTTTCAAGACACAATAGCCTTTTACCTACTGAGAATGAAGTGTTGACATCCTTTTTTCAAATTACACTAAGGACATAGATTTTTAGCGAAGTTAACCCCAGTTGTAAATCTGAATAACCAATATTTTTGCTCTTACATCTGATGAAGCCCATGTTTGTGGGAGAGCACTGGTGAGTGTGCGTCCTTAGGCTCCTGCTCAAGTGATTTTCTTACCCTGTGTAAGAGGATGTTTTGTGAGCAGTCTGAGGATTTGTGTACTTTCAGCAATCACAACATGCTGTCATCACTGAATGCTACTTCTTGAAGCAAACTGAGAGCCCTTCTTGAAGCAAACTTCAAGAAAAAAATGTATTAGGAAAAAAAAGACAGATTTCGAATAGCTGAATACCTGTTTCATGTATTAAGAAGACAATTTTATAAAGCTAACGAGTAAATATGTGTGTGTATTCCTGGGATTGATTTTAATCTTCATAAAGCGTCACAGTTAACTTCTCACAGAGCTGTTACTTGTGGTGGTTTGGTGTGAGAGCAGGAGACATGCTCTGGATTCCTAGAAGGAGTTGATCTATTGATGTAGATTTGAATCTCTTGCGGCATCTTATTTTCTTTTTTTAATGTAAAAAAACTCTAAAGAAAAAAAGACAAATCATTCTCTAATTGTTTGTAGCTGAATTTCTTCTGCAGCAGCCACTGTCAGTGGTGGGATTTGATGGATCTAAGTGTTACTATCGTAGTCCCTGAATATCAGAATTTTAAAGACCTTATCCTCATCATTAACAGTAAGGAAGCGTATGACATGAAAAATAAATCATACTTCTTCCATATTATACTGTTCCCCTTTTTCAGCTTAATCCTACATAAGCCATAATTTGGGTACTTTCTTTCTCTTACTTTCCATTCTTATTTGAATGGACACAATGCCATTGGGTTTGCATAAGTAATGCTAAAAGAACTCCATTATTTTTAAAACAATCTGTTCTCCAGATTAAAAAACTAGATTTATGTCACTTTTTGTCACCTCTGCTAAAAGTCTCTAAGGAGGATGAAAAGGATTGAATAGGCAGAGAAAATGAGTTCTGTTATACTATCTGCTGATCTGAAGAGACACGTGGGCAAATGTTCTGCTATACAGAACCACCCATCCTGTACTATTTTATCGGTTTTATGCAACTGCATAAATTTTTAATTATGTAGTACCAAGTAGAGAGCAATCCAGTGATATCCAGCATCAGATTATTGATCATTTGCATGAGATGGGTGAGGATCTCAGCCTCTTGGGAAACAGAATATTAGGGCATAACTATCAGCATTGAGAGAAATTTTGAGGAAGTGCGAGGAAGGAACCATACTTTTCTCTCCATTCAAAGGGTGCACCTTAAAAATATTTTTAAAGGTTCTTATTTTAATTATGCACATACATGCCTACATTTGATCATAGGTGACATTTAAATAAATGATATAGGCAACCTCATTATTCACTCAAGAAGTCAGTATCTGTAATGTAAATATTGTCCATAGTATAGGTAGCCCACTAGGCAACTACTTTACGGAAACCAAAGCTGTAAATGTTATATGTACTAAGTAGTGGTTTATCAAGACAATTAAACTGGAATTTGTTTTTTATATATGTGGAGTTATTAGAACTTTGTAGGTGTATTTAACCATGATACTAAGTAGTGTTCTGTATTCTGTTGTCCAATAACTAATTGAAGATATTAGGTTATTTCCTCTTCTGGGTGATAGAGATTTCCAGGGGAGAGGCAGCTCTAGTGCCAAAATTGATCCACATATATTCTGAAGGGCTACAGAAATAGTATATGGCCACAGAAATGCAGAGTCTGAAGGTATTTTTTTGTGTATGAATGATTTTATAATAACGAGGAGCTTCCTGCTTCCATAATAACCAGAGTCCATTTTAAAAAACCCAAAAATGCCAGTGACTGACAGGCACAAGCAGATCTGCATTGCTGGACTGCTGTTTTAAAGACATACTTCATCTAGAGGCTGTAAGGAGTCCATTTGTTTCTATGGATCTTACTCTTAGAATAACTTTTCCTAGTACTTGTTGCTGAGAAGCTCAGCCATGATGGGTTCAGGAGTTCATTCTGAACAACAGTGTGATTTAAATTCAGCAAGAACTGAGTAGAAGAAGGGTAGAGAGAACAGAGCTAAAAATCAAAGAGAGTGGAAAAAAAATGGATCTAAGACAAAGCAAAGAAGAAGATAAGTACAGGGAGACAATACTTAAAAAAACAAAAACAAAACAAAAACCCACCAAAAACCAATAAATAAAACAAATCCTTATATATTTCCTGCAATACTCTGTTCCATTTGTCATGGCAGTCCAGCTCTTCGAGGATGCTGTCAGTAATAGAGACATCCCTTTGGCTTACTAAATGGAAAAAGGAAATATTAAAACTGTGTGGTTTACTCTGCACTACTTAAATTATTCTCTCTTTTTTCCCCTTTTTTTTTAATGTGAGTTTCTTTAGAGATTATCATACCAATATTTTATAGCATGTACTTTCTGGGAAAAACTATTATATGTGATTATATAGTTAGCAGTAAATATGTAAAAAATTATAAATGTCTACTTTCCCTGACACTCCTTCTCAATATCACTCAGTTTTTAAATATAGCCACAGAGCTCTTTACTATGTATTAGCATCTGCCTCTTTCATTTCAAAGAAAATATTTCTGTCATATTATGAATATTAATTTTATCTTCTTGATATTTTGACAGTAATACTTAGCTTTCAATAGAACTTTTCACTCTGTGATTGCAAAGGACTTTACAAATCAAGGTAGTATTTTATTTTTACAGAGGAGAAAACTGAGGCATAGATATATTAAATGATTTTTAAGGCTAGCAAGAAACAGAATCTGTATTTCTTAACTTGGAGCCTAGCAATGAGTACAGTCGTCTGCATAGAGAAGTCTGCTTTTAAATTAGGCTGAATTTCTTTTTCTAATACATCAAATTGTTAGTATCTTACATTTATTTTTCCAAGACTATTTTGATTATAACATGGAGTCCAAGAGCATGCACTTCTCTCTTAATCACTAAGATGATTAAGAGACTGTAATATCCCTCCTACAAGGAGAGGTGAGCAAGCTGAGGCTGTGCAGCCTGGTGAAGAGAAGGCTGAGGAGGAGATCTTGTCAGTGTGTACAAATGTTTGCAGGGAGGACGTAAAGGAGATGGAGCCAGGCTCTTTTCAGTGGTGCCCAGGGACTGGGCAAGAGGCACAAACTGAAACACGGGAGGTTCCTCCCAAATGTAAGGAAATATTCTCTTACTGTGAGGGTGACTGAGCACTGCTACAGGTTGCCTAGGGAGATTGTGGATTCTCCATCCACAAAAGATACTCAAAAGCCATAGTCCTGGGCAACTGGCTCTAGGTGGCCCTGCTTGAACAGGGGGTTGGACAAGGTGACCTCCAGAGTTTCCTGTCAACCTCAGACATTCCGTCATTCTGTGATTTATGGTCAATAGTAAAGAAATGAAGAATGATATGTTTCTTCTCAGTTACTCAGTTATCAATAAACTTTTTCATCAGTAAACACTTTTTTCCTCATTACCTTCCCCCTCTCTTTATTTTCAGATCTGTTCCCTTTTGGTAGGGCAAGACTACTTTCTTGTCCTTCAAAATATTCCTATCAATAGAATGTAAGCAAAGTGAAGAATACTGGCATATATTAAATAATATAACTTTGAACTTGAACTGACAGTGTGCATTTGTAGAATCCAGAAAACCTGACAAAACACCATCATGAAGGGGATTGTGGAAGCACTGTTATCAGCATTACAAAGGTCAGTTCAGATCAAATGCAGTTAACTAAAGAACCTGAACTATATTTGGGTTCTAGATATACCTAAAAATCATAGTTATTTAGCTTATGGTAAGTTGTGTACTAGTCTTTGCAATGTGTTGTATCCATTTAGATATCCTTTAATGACAGATCTCCCATAAAGTTCAGGGATAACTTGTTGGTGGAAGCAAAATGTAAATTGTTCTGTTTCATAAACAGGGGCTACTATCATAAATATTACTTTTCAATATCCACGTGCCCTTCACTTTACTCCCTAGTAGTGTTTACACTGGTATCCTTACACAAAAGATGCAAAGTGTAGGCTAAGCAAAGAGCCATGTTATAAAGAGGAATAGATTTAGTATGTGTCTCTTTGTTTCAGCTTGGTGCTGTAGGAATAATAACGATGACCACAGGCAGGAATCTAGTGGAGTTCTAGAGAGGCTTAAGATATCTTATGGGCTTCTGGCTACAGCTTCAGCGTGGCATTGGGTCTCTCCTAAATCTTGTCACAACACACCTACAACCTAACAGAGAAGGATTAGTTAAAGTTTCTAGATGTGGAAAGTAATACCAGTAGTTATTCTTTAAATAACCATGAAATATGGTTCCTCAGATGAGTCCTGAGTAATTGCCTATATGGATTAGATTTTGCATACAGATCAATTATTGCTTGCAGGTCCTGGTAGTCTTAGAAAATATATTCCTGTTTCAATCAGCATTCACAACATATTTGACAAGAATATCCCTGTCAGAAACATGTAAGTCTGCCAAGCAGAGTCTGAATCCTTGCCCAATGTTCTGACCATTAAGACTTCTCATTTGGGATATCAAACCAGCTGGGAGTTCCTACCTCAATCTTCAAGCTTTTTTTGACTAATAGCTGTTTGGAGTTGTCCTGAGTCCTGTGTGGTGAGTGGATGATACTTGGGATGCTTAGGGCTGTAGCTTCTGGGTCAGATGTCTCAGTACCAGCACGTATCTGGTAACCAGCCATTCTGCATTGCAGAAAGTTCTGGCCCTATTTTGAAGTGCATATCAGTCTTGACAGGGCACAACAGCATGGGAACCTTTTGTTCTGGAGAGGATGAGGAGGTGGATCAAATATGTGCACAATAGGCCTTAATTTGGAACATAGGTTTTTTTAAACAATTTTGAAAAAGATTTTAAAAATACATTTTGATTTGAAAGTGACCTGATTCTTTTTTTCAAAGGTCAAAAAGGGAGGAAAAAAATTAGGCAACCTGAAAACATAATAAAGCCTTTACTGTATGGTTATACAGAATGTTTCAAAGTAACTTTTCCTCCATCTCATCTAATAAGTACGAAAGGAAATGTGATGATGTTTTCATAATTTTGCAATGTGATTATTAAACAAAAGTCACTTGCACAGTGCAAAAGTTTTCTGATGAGTCTGTTCCTCTAGCAGGATCAGCCACTCCTCATTATTTTTGCCTTGTTATCTTGGCTGGGTCCATAACAATGTGTGTGTGTGTGTGTGTGTATATATATATATATATATGCAAAATCTGTCAAATATTAATAACTCCACCAAAATAAGCATTTAAGATTCCAGGTATTAGCAACAAGGGTTCAGGAAAATGTGCGAAAGGACCAAAAGATAAATAGTTTAGCAGAATATTTATCTTAGTAAGAATCATATGCAAATATGTTTTTTGTCCAGATTCATAAAGTTCCTTTTCCAATTTTTATTTTCTCCAACAAATATTGTACCTAGTTCCAAAATATTTCCATTTTTTTTTTCTGAGCATAAAAGCTCAGTAAAAGATATTTTAAGGACATTTAATTTTGATCCTCTGCATCTGGGTCACCATGCTCATACCCAGAAAGGAAAGTCTGTTGTTGTCTTCCATGCAGTATTTCCCTCTGAGCATTTTGGTTTCAGCACATGGGCCTAATGCAAAAGGTTGGTACTTCAACAGCAAAAATGGAGCAACTTGCCACTCAGCTTCTGGAAGGACAGATATGTCCCAACAGCATTGATTTGATTATTTTTCTTTTGCTCTTTTCAATTACTTTCTGTAATACCTCTGCCTTCTTGCACTATTAGAAAATTTTTGTATTTTTAAAATTTTTGTATTTTTAAAATCTTGGTCCCTGTCTTTGGCCTCCAGTTGTCCCCTCATGCCCATTCGGCAGTTGAGAGCATCACTCTTGATGATCTTGGAGGTCTTTTCCAACCCAATCTATTCCATGATTCTATGATTCTCTCTTGGAGTCAAGGGGTGCCAGTGGACTTCTGGGAGGGACATGCCAGGTCTTCTGCTTTGGAGTGGCAATTGTCTTTGACTTTAAACTGCAGCTAAACCTATTGAAAACCCCTCAGCTGACAGCCATGGGGATGCCAACAATATGCCTCAAAATACCTGTTAACAGTTCCTCATCCACCTCCTAGATTGCTGGAAAAGTGACCTTGTAATCCATATGTATGTGTGTAAATATATAATCCCTTATATATTACTTGCTTGGTTTAAATTAAAGGGTATTTATAGACTTGGTTTTTAGGCTGAAACTATTAGGCTGGCAAGATTTTTGCTTCTTTCTGTTCTCCACATTTTATTGTAGCTGGGAATACAGGTATTTGTTAAGTAAATGCTTATTTTTGTTTGTTTATAGCACTGTTTTACATTCCTGTGGCAAGTGAAGTACCAGCAAATGGTCTTTGAGAGGAGAGATATGCATATATGGCATTTCCTAATTCTTCCATTTCTTGCCTTAAAATGTGTGCAGTATGATAATATGCTATTAAACAACCGATATTTTCCATCCTGGAATGTGTACCAGTGGCTGGTAAAATAATCTCTTTATGCGTTTCTTATATCCCATAAAATTATTGTGGTAAGTATTTGGAATTAAACACCAGGATGTAACTTTTAATGCTTTCAGTTGATTCAGAATCCTTACTAGCTTATGGAAGCTTCTACATAGTACTTTTTCATATATTGCTTATTACAGTAGCAGAACTAGTCCAGTAGGACATCATGAGTACAGCTTATAAGAAGTTATATGGATATCTGTAACCCAGAGTAACATATAGAAACCTGTCACACAGAGAGGGCGGACTTGATAGATCTCTTATTGTATTTATATATTAATGCAGTTGTAGAGGATCTCTTTTATAGAAGATGGTAAAGCTTGTTGAAGGACAGAAAATGGTAACTATTTTAACTTTAGTTCTGTTTAGTAGGATTCAATAGGTCAGTTGATCTTGTAATATTTTAAACAGTTTTTGCTGTCTTAATAATTTGGTCTTCTTCAACATCTTTTTTTTCCAGGGAAAAGAGTCCTTTTTTAAAAAAACCCGGAACTGTCTTCACTCCTAATGCTTTATATTTCACAATATTTTTCAGAATAGTTGAATTGTATTATTTAAGAAGTCAACCTGTTAGATATGATCCAAACTTCCTGCAGTGCAGCCCTTCTCAAAATTTGTAACTAGAGGAGACTGAAGAATTAATATAGAAGCATTAAAAATGACAGGTCACATTGTCTGAGGTATTTAAGAGCATCAGTTGTGGCATTCTTGTCTGGAGGCTGGATGGAAGTCTGGCTTTACTGAGAACAGTATCAGGAGTCTTGTTGGCTTTGCTAAAGTTATGATCTCACCCATTATGTCAGTGGTTTAATAAGTGTTATGAGACTTGCAGGATTTAAGGGGAGGGTCTGAGCATAAAACTGTTCATGTCCACATGTGTGCAAACATATATAATATTTGCATATGAAATAATGTACATTCAGCTGTACAGCTTAATGAAAGGTAACTCATTAAATTGTTGGTTAATCAAACCTATAAAATGACATTTTTCATATATGTAAGAGGACAGCTTTGCTCTAATGCCATAAGATCATCTGGTACACGGGACATGGGCCTCTTCCCCCTGCCCCGCCCCCCAACACTAGCTGATAAAGACTGTCTTTTCTCTATTATGCATCACATTTACCCCTCCAAGATTAGCTTTAGGGATATTGATTTGTGGAAAGACTTGTAAAATGAGTCTCTGAACTGACATTACATTTTTCAGAACACAGCTCTGAAGAGAAACTGCCTTTTCAAAATTCAGCTTCTTTATGAGAGAATGCTTTTCATCAGAACATGTTCTTACACCTGGATACAAATTTCAAGTGCAAATTAGAGGGACGAGTGTTTATGTTTCTGAGCACTATTTATCTTACAGCTATAAAAATTACAGTTGTGGCTGATAATGTTACCTTATTCCTTAATGCCATAAAGAAACAGTTTTGTTGCTTTCCTACAGGAAGAAAAATACAAATTTGTTTCACAGTAAATAAGACTAGTTTTTCACACTTATACTCTATACTCTTCATTATTAGTATCAATAATTATAAAATGTCCATTGGTGTAGCCTACTAATCCTATATTACTTTTAAAAGCCTGTTGTTTAGCAAAGTCTAAATTTCCAATTTTATGATAGGCAGACACATGCGTATAGATAGTTATGTACAATGAGGCAGAATGTATTCATTTGAAAACAGAACTTAACTATTTGTGTGTCTTAACAGCTTTTAGTCTAAAATGATAAGATTGTTTATGTAAGGTCTTTTCCACTATAGTATACCACTGGATGGTTTTTTTGAATTCTATCTAAAAATGTAAATAAACTATGCACTCTAAGTATCCTAACCGATACCATTTTTTCATCAGTAAGCAATGTATTTTTTGCAAGTGCATTTGTTTGTCTCCTGAAATTGGAAAAATCCCCTTATGTAGCATTCCCATAGTCAAATGGTTACAAGGGCAGAGAGAATATAAAACAAAGACAATTTTTAGGATTTTGTTAAGATTCATGTTTATCACAGTGTGGGCAAAAATGCAAAAAGAAGCATTTTCTTATCTATTCCTGTTACATTAGAAAAGTTCATGCCCTGCTCTTAGCGTTTTCCAACACAGCTGTAGAGTAGTTTAAAGCCTATTTTTTAAATAAGTGATGCTCAATTTGTCTTTGATGATCCGCATGATTCAGGTGAGATGGGAGCACGGTCGGGCCCTTATTTGCATAAAAATTAATCACAGAAAAATGTAAATTGATAAAATTTTGCCTGGCTTTTCCCCCCTATTCGGGAACCCATGGATGGCTCCCAGAAGCAATCATCTCAGTATGGTGCCGCATTGGATGCTATACAAATGATCACATTTGTGTTGAATACTCACTCATTTAAATGTCAGCACTGATGGGGCGGTACATCACTAGAAAAAAAATGAAAAATAAATACACAGCAGCTGAAGACCATCAAATCTGTGGGCACTCTTTAGAGATATATGATCTAATGTGAAAAAATTGTAGATTAATTATCCTTTTTCAAAATGGTAATTGTTTTAGTATCACATCAGAAAAAAAATCTGCCATTTATTTGGAATCAAACAAAAACCAGTAATGTTAAATACGTCATTACATCATTGTGTTTATTAGAAGGCTACAATTATTTCCTGAGGCTCCTTTGGTCTCCAGAACTGCATAAAATGAAACAAAAGATCATTGCTATTAATTTTCAAACACATTCTAATCCTGCAAATAATTTACCCCACAAAAACTAGTGGCAATTCAAAAGTACAAACTTTGTAATTTTATCTGCAATGCATTTTTATTTTTCTAAACTGTATACTTGTATGACACTGCTGCAGTGCAATAGCATCTCACAATCCTTAATGAATTTGTCATCTTTTCAAAGGAAGGAAACCATTTTCCTCATTTCACATATGTGTCACTGCAGCATAGGTATTGTAAAAAAATTGCAAAAGCTCCCAAGAGTAGGCAGCACAGAATCCAGACCCTTCTGTAATGTTACGTTAAAGAATTAAACTTGCTTCTGTTCCCTTATGGTGTAAATTTCATATGGGAGAGCAAATAAATTGTGTACCCTGGCTGTGGCTCCAAATTCATATTTCTAACTCAGCTGAATCTGGCACAGACAGAAGAAATGGTAGTTTACACTTTTTTTTTTTTTAATCTTCTGGCTTTAAGAAGCAATCTCTAGAAAATTATAGCAACACAAGGACTTCTCTAATTTATAATCATCTGTAATAGGTCAGCCACAGTGCATAAGACCTTCAGGGGCTGGAATGCAGTGTTTCAGCAATGCACCCTGAGTCTGAACTGAAAGGATAAATTTTAAAAGCCATTTATTCTGCCTGCTTTGGAGAGCTTCGAAAATTAGGTACTATAAAAAAAATGAACATTATAAGTTAAAAAAAAAAAGAAGGAAATTCCTCTTTAATTTTTTTTATTTAGAGGTACCTGTCAGTAATTGCATGTGTAAATTATCAGGGACACATCCCCACTTTAATTCACGTGCCATACTGGCATTTACTGTACCACCATATTAAAAAAAAATGCATTTAATGCACATTTAAAAAAAAAACCAAACCCAAAATGTTACTATCATTTTACATAACTACATCTGACTTTTTGCAACTATATTAAGTGCAGAGCAATAGTTCTACTCATAGATAGAATAATATATTTTATGGTTTTTATCTTTTGTTCTTGAAGTCCATGATTCAAATCCTGGATGCACTGAAATCAATGAGTTTTGCCAGTGGTTTCAGTTCAGCAAGAATTTCACTGAGGGTATATATTATTTATTTTCTGAAAATGTTAGGTAGTTGTAGTTTTGCATGTGAGTAATTGTATTTATATACTTCAGATGATTCTGTGTGGGAACCGAATATATGGCTAATGAGAGGTTTGAATAATATCCTATAGCATGGGTGAGAATGCTGACTTAGTGCCTTTTGTTGTTGTTTGGTGGGTTTGTAGGGATTGTATCAATGGGAATTTAACCCTGTAGTGGAGGGCTGGGGATTTTCTGAGATTAGTGTCCTTTACATTGTGTATATAGCTGTCAGTGTTGGCACTGTTGTTGTATCCTTGTTTTCCCCACAGAAAAAAAAACCTACAGTTCAGTTGAGCATTTAGACTGCTTTTGTCCCCACTGATCTACTGGGCATGTAGATACTTCTCTTGTACTCCACTGTATAACAATCACTCTTCCTTTGACCTTATGCCTACTTACTGTCCCATCACATTTCTGTTCCTTTCTATATTCCTGCTACATTTAACTCTTAAATATTGATATCAACAAGTGGCTACATATGTAATCTGGAAATCACCTGCAAGGAAAAAAGTTTCAACTCTAGACATAGCATGAAGGAATGTGTGTGCAGGGACATTGTGACCAGGAGCAGGAACATGACTGTGTGAGAAGGATGTGGTTAGCACATCAAGTGGTGCATGATAGCATATGTGCCACACATAGTTTACTTGAGAGTATTTGCACCTCTGATAGCTAATTGGGTTTGTTTTCCAAACTCTGTTAGCTCTCCCTGTTTGATACCTCCTTTCAACCTTTTAGAAGTGGTTATGTCATCACCTCTTTGGGTCACTTCCCCACCCCAACCTTATAAATGGAAAACAGAAGAAAGCCAAACACAAGGCTTTTCTGCCTTCCACACTAAACCAGTGTCATCCCCAGCAGGTACTTCAAGAACTGTACTGTTCAGGGCAGCGTTCTGGGTGCCACTTATCACTTGCAGATCTGCAACCTAATGCAGTGTCTCCCCCTTAGCTACACTGGACTTCTCCAGTGGAGTTTAACTCAGCTATGGCAAGAAGTAAAAGGAAGATATCAAAAAGCCATGGCCTTTCCTAAATATTTTTTAATAGGTAAAAGAGAGGATTTTTTTCTTTTCTCCTCCTCAGTATGTAGAGTCCAGAACACCTTACTTAGTCAAGTATATTTGGGGAGATATTTATAAGCAGCATAGCACTAGATATGGGAAAGATACAAGTGGAAGGCTTACAAGTGGAAGGGAAGTGTTAGTTTCCATCAGATTTAATGAAATAACTGTATTTTTGGAATATTAAATGTATCATATAATTTTGATTAAGGGGTTTATTTTAGCTTAGATTTCTTAAAGTCAAGTCTATCTTTTCAAGCCTAATACAAAAAGCTACTGGATTTTTCAAAGCACCTACAGTTCTTGCTGACTTCTAGGCTCCTCACTAAAGTCTTTGAAAATCTGCTTACTCTTCACTACAGAATTCAGAGTCCAACTTTGAATACTAAGGTTTTAAAACTTTAGTCTGTATTAAACACAAAGAAACTAAAGACAGAAAAAGGAAAAAAAATGTGCACTGCTGAAAAAAAGTGCAAGCTGAAAACTGAAGAAACATTGGTCTTTGGCAATAATGAAGTCCTAATCTGTAAATTTTTTCATACACGTTTATTAAAGACATGCTGATTGGGCTATTTTGGGTTCACCAAAGTAATTACTATATACAGTATCATATTCAAATTATATACTGCACTGCAGTTTGCTGCATTGCAGTGTGAGAAAGAAAATAATTGTTTCTTGATAGGAGATCAAAGGGTCCTCTTTTTATACCTTAAAAGCTTTTATCTTTAATCCTTTATTTCATATCTGCCTTTCCACACAAGAAGAAATTCATGTTACTGTCCCCATGTAAGGGGAACCTTCTTGGAAAATATGGAAAAGAAGTGGGGGGTTGTTTGGTGGTTTTTAATGTAGTTATTTTATAGCTGGATTTAAAAGTGTTCATCCTACCAAACAGGCAGTTCTACAACTTATTCAGAGTGTTTAAACTCAAATTACCAAGGGGAAAAATACTGCTCTGAAATTCACTCTACTGCCACCAAAATAAGGTCTAAAGCATGTGGTTACCCTGATATTCTTCATATCCTGGATGGATTCTCTGATGGTGTTTTATCCCCACTTTCCTCTGATTGTTGTGAATATACATACCCAGCATGGCTCATGGAAGTTTTTTTATTATCAAGAAGAGAGACTGCATGCAATTACCTCCTCTTAGAAAAGGAAGTAAAGGAGGGTAGTTGAGTGCATCAGGAAAAGCCATAATTCAGAAACAGGCTAAAAAGAGACAAACACAAACTACCTAGTCTAACAGGAACTCTGCCAATGCAAAATCACTGCAAATTACAAATAAGCACTGAAGTTGCTTGTATATAACAAAACACTCAGTACAGGTGGGTGGCTGAGTAGGTACCTACTGGTTTCCCCCAAGCTACTCAGTCTGTAACACTTCTCTCTAGAAAAGCAGAACTAGATTCAAAGTTTTTAGTAATAAGTAGTCCAGTTATACGAAATCTAGAATATATGGATGAATAATAGAAAAAAATGGAACTAAGAGAAAAAGCTGGTTTCTTGTTGTTATTCATTTGCCAGGGACTGAAGACTGAAATAAGCTGGTGCTAAAATATCCTGGAAGGACAGCATGGATTATTTCCAGGTATGCATCATAAATTATACTTTCAAATCCTTCATGCCTTGCTTAGGTCAGAAGTCATCTTTGGTCCATTTCATTTGATCAGGTATGCATTTGTTTTCAGGTTATATGATAGTACTTGATCATATGTTTTAAAGACATAAAAAAAAAAACCCAAACCAAAACAAAACCTGGTAGAAGCCGCCTTATTTGCAAAATAGCCAGAAAAAAAACCCCAAACCATAATCCTGATTAAGCTGTGAGTACTTAAAATGGAGTCAGATGGAAATACATATTAATGATCGAAGTTCTTACTCTTCCAGTAGTAAATTATATTATAGTTAATATTGGTGAATGATTACCAGGGAGGTCAATGTATGGTAACTAACCTGAGCCACTGACTTATTGACCCTCAAGCAGCCTGCCCAAGTCTTTTTTTTTGTTGTTGTTGTTGTTTTTCTTTCCATCCTTCACACTAGGCAAAAAGCTGTAGGACAGCTACAGACCACAGTATCATGTTCTCTGAGAACTATTATCTTGCTTACTTGACAAACAACTGTACATTTTATTATTTTGGATGTGCTGTCATATCAATCAGCAAATTTTAATGTGTTCACTTCTTAGAGACCCAGATACCTTGAAGTGATCTCAGATAGGGGAAGCAAATTAATCTTTTTTGCTGTTGAACAAGTCATGAACAGCTTCTACCAGTACAGTAATAATTGATCTCTCTTCTTTTTCTCTTTGAAAGATACAATAGTGCAAACAAACCCAAAGAAATCAGCCCAGGCTGTATTAATTCCAGCCAGTTTGTGATCAAACGTTAGCAGTCTGGTAGTGAAATTTGCCAAACGCCTACTATGGCTCTGCTAACTGGAGCAGATGTTTTCAAGAGGATCTTTTTGGATGTATTGTCCCAAAATGGCTGCATAGACTGCAGTCAGCTACAGCTAGGCTCAGCCAAATTCAAAATTTGAAGTTTGATTGCCATTGGGAAATTAGCCCACACTCCAGTTCCAGTGTGTTTAAATGATTTTTAAGTCAAAACAACGTCACTGCAAGGAGGTCCCATCTTTCAGACAATAGGGAGATAGTACACCAGCACAAGAACTCCAGCTGCTGTTGTCTTAAACAGCAGCCTAAATAAAAGGACCCACTACATGCCTGGTTTTTAACCTTTTATAAATCAAACATGTCAGATTTGCAGACTGTACTGTGTAGTTATTTTCTGCTAATTGCATGCTGTCTCACACTGATGCCACATACCTTCTTAGATCAGTAGCCACTTCTTAAATTTTAACCTGAAATATCTGCAAAGTGGTCTATTGGCAGTTGCATGCAATTATCTTTCCCTGTTGGCTTTTCTCTTTTCATGTCCCTTAACTGTTCAAAACGAGTTCATATGAAGTTAAAGGGATGAGATGTGTGATATCAATCATTGTTCCTGACTGGTGTGTGGGAACAGACTCTAGCTGCTAATTGAGAGACCACTCTGTGGTAAGGACAATTAAATATTCTGTGGCAGGCTAAATATATTGACTTAAGGTAGGG